>NC_064864.1:68051316-68261316 GCF_024139225.1 Suncus etruscus
TCCTTCCTTCCTTCCTTCCTTCCTTCCTTCCTTCCTTCCTTTCTCGCTTCTTTGCACTTTTGTTGAACATCTACCCCAATCCAGAAATAAGAAACAACTTCTCTGGAAAATCAACTCAACCACCGCAAGTAGGGCCCAATAATCCCAGTCTATGATTAAGGTGTCAGAGAATCTATTGTAGCATATTCATAACATTACTTTAGGAGCCATGTAACAGGCTGGCGGGCAGTTACATGGAAAGACAGTGAGCCTAGAGAGCAGGTCTCGTGAGGCTCCAGAAAAATGAGCCCAGGCTCTGGGCCGGCCATGGAGACCAGCTCAGCCCTGTGCAGAGGGACCCCAGGAAGAGTCTTGTACCTTAAGTTTTGTTTGCTTGCTTCTGTTTTGGTCTGGTACTCAGGACTTACTCCTGGCTCTGTGCTGAGGGATCAATCTTAGCAGGCTCAGGGAATTATATGGGTACTGATACAAACTTAGGTCAGCCATGCACAAGGCAAACGCCCTTCCCATTGTCCTATGGCTCTGCCCCACATGCTTTTGAAACAGTCCCTAGAGGAATTTGGAAGCACAGAGAGACAAGAGCAGAGCCAGGGACACTGATCAGAGGCCAGGAGCAAGGATGGAAAGCCTAGGCCAGAAGCCCAGGACTTGCCTTATGGGTCCCCTGTTTGTCCCCAATGTCTGCCTTTTGTTCTCCAGGAAACACAACCTCCCACCCCCCACATCTGCAGGGCTAGGATGTCTGGTTGACCCTAACATACAGAAGGACCATCCCTGTGTCCCCTCTGACACCGAGTGAGTGACTTTCTCTCAAACTGTTTGTCACCTTTGAAACTTGAAATTCCCAACATACTCAGAGTCTGGGAACTAGCCTGGGTGACTAGAATGTGACCCCCACCCCAGCCCCAACTTTACAAATATAGACTCGAGGTTCAGAAGGTCAACAGACAGGATCAGTGTTGGGGGGGGGGTGTCGGCTGATGCTTAGCCCCTTGAAGGCAGAGAGCGGACAGGCACCTTCCGCCCTGCACCAACTTCTCATCTAATCCACACTTGACCCTAAAACCCACTTCATGGGTCCAGCAGCAAAGTGGCAATGGCTGCACTCCCTAAGCCTGTGTCTACCCCGACCTCTCAGGGCTGTCCTCACAGCCCTGGTTCTGCAGGCAGGAGACACTAACACGACGCCAAAAGTCTGGGCCCCATGTCCCCGGCATGGGAAGCAAGATAGGGGCCCCACAGAGAGGTTGGTTTACAACCTCCTAGCAGCCATCAGGGTGCTCCCTGAAGAAAACCCCAGAGTGGCCCTTCACCTCTGGCCTCTGAGTGACTGCTTCTGGGGAAGTGAAGCCATGTTTTGGGACCATGTGGGGTGCTCTGGATCAGCTCAGAGCAAGGCGAGGTCCTCCCTACTGTCCTATGGCTGCAGCCTCCACACTCTGGACAATCTCAAAAACGTTGGATGTTCTGTGAGGGAGAGCCTCTGCTAGGCATCTCGGTGTGAAACAAAACTTTCTCTGGGTTTATAAAATGTGGCTTATTGTGACCCACACATGAGAGATATTTAATTACATTTGAAAAAGCATCAAGAGGAGCCAAAAAATGGTACAGTGGGGGGGGGGGCATTTGACTTGCACTTGGCCAACCTGGCTTTGATCTCTGGCATCCCCTATGGGCCCTGAGCCTGCCAGGAATAATTTATGAGCACAAAGCTAGGAGTAACCCCTGAGAGCCACTGGATGTGGCCCAAAAACCAACCAACCAAACAAACAAACAAAAAACACCAAGACTTTATGTTTGTTTATTTTAGGGCAACATATCCAGCATTGCTCAGAGGTTACTCCTGGCTCTGTGCTCTGGAGTCACACCTGGTGGTGCTCAGAGGACCCTAGGGAATGCCTGGGATGGAATCTGAGTCAGTCGTGTGCAAGGCAAGCACCTGAACTACTACTGCTCCAGTCCCCAAAACATTTTTTATAAGCTCAATTGCACTACTTGGCCAGTATGCAATAACAAGGATCTCAGGCCAGGGCAGGTCATACATAGTTCAGGTGTCATTAATTCATTTATTATTTCTATTTCACTGCCCCTCCCCTGTTGCCTCAGCTGATGTGGGAGGGGCTCATTCACACCTGGGTGTGGAGGTCACATGGCCTGTTTGTGGTACACACAGTCCAAGTACTTACTGAGCTTCTCCCCTCTGGGTGCTCATAGCCCAGTTGATCAGGGGCACCCCTGATGCTCATGTGGCCTCAGCTGGGGTCATACTTCCTGGACATGATGTTGGCTCCACCTTTAGGTATGTGGGAGGCCCTCAGCACCTCTGAGTATGACTTTGGGGCTCCAAGCACCTTGGAACACAGCCCTGCCTGGAGGATTTCTGTGTAGACCCTCTCTGGTGGTCCCTGAATCCCACTGGGGTGGGCCCCTCTGAGCTGAGTGTCACAGAGAAAGGCCCTCGCCCCCTGCTTCTGGGGAGTCTCCTGCCCCAAACACATAAAGATTAAAAGGCAGGTGAGAACCAAGCAGGAGGAAGAGGAGGCTCTGCAGAGCCTTGTCCAGTGCCCCTCTTCCCTCGGTGACCTTTGAGGTTCAGACTCTGCACACAACACCCAGATCTCCCGTACCCTCTGTAGAGGGCACTTCTGCACCCATGTCTCCTCCAGCTAGCAAAGCACAGGACCCAAGGATACTGTCCTGTGACTGCCCCACCAGCATCCACCAAGACCCATGGAGCAGTTTTCTCACCCAGTGCTGGGCACAGAGGGACCCTCACCCACAGATCCCCTAGACATGCCCGTCCCTCCCTCCTCATGTCCACCTGCTCCTCCCCTTTGTGGTTATAATTTAGGAAATCCAGAGACACAAAATCTTCCAAGACTCCACTCACTGCCATTCACTCCCCCACCAGAATGAACTATCTTATTTTGCTAACTGCTTACACATAAAGCTGGCACAGGAAAAAAAAAATTGTCCCCACCGCTCCTATTTTTCATCATTTGGTCATTAAATAGTGATGGATATAAACCTATAAAGAACCTAAACTGAACCTTTTAACAATCCATGAGCAATACTATCATTTCTTTAATAGAACCAGCTGACCAAGGCGCGCCCCAACTCCATCCGTCATCTTCAGCTGCAATAATCAATAAGTTGGCTTGAGAATAAATAATACAATAGCCACGATATATTATCTTTCAGCCTGGCCTTACACTAACCATAAAATGGGCCCGAACCAGAGAGAAACTTTTACATAAATGTTAACAAGCCTGGTTGTATCACAGTTGGGCCTGAAATTCAGCTTCAGGTTTTATTGCGCCTCGGGTCTCGACAGAGTGGGGAACCCAGGAAAGGGGCCCACCGGGGTGAGCAGTCAGTGGGGATCACACGGATAGTCCTGTCTCTGTCCCCCATAGACCCATGCAATTTTCACAGGCCAGGATCAGGCACCCCAGCCAGCAAAGTAGCTACAGCCAGCAAAGGCTCAGGGGGGTCATAGGCTGGGCAGAGTTGTGGGGAGGCTATTTGCTCAGATCCAAGAGGGGGTGGCAGCCAGATTCAAGAAAGGGCAGGTGAGGGCCTGAGAGATGGCATAGAAGTAGAGTGTTTGCCTTTCATGCAGAAGGTCATTGGTTCGAATCCCGGCATCCCATATGGTTCCCTGAGCCTGCCAGGAGTGATTTCTGATCGTGGGGCGAGGAGTAATCCCTGAACACTGCCGGGTATGACCCTCCCTCCCCCCCAAAATAAAAGAAAGGGCAAGTGAGAAAGGTTCCAAGGGAACAGGGGCAGGGAGGGAAAGAGCTGGTTCTGGGGTAACAACATCATTGGTAGCCTTTCTTTTGTAGTTGTTGTCTTTTTGTTTTGTTTTGTTTTGTTTTAAGGCCACACCTGGTGTGCTCAGGGCTGACTCCTGGCTCTGGACTCAGGAATTTTTTCTGGTGGTGCTCGGTGGACCCTATTGTGTGCTGGGGATTGAACCCAGGTGAACCATGTACAAGGCAAGTGTCCTCCTCATTGTGCTATCGCTCCAGCCCCTCCCACATCACCCATTCTTACCTGAGTGTTCTTGCCTTTTTTGGAGGGGAGTGTGCCCCACCAGAAGTACTCAGGGCTCAGTCCTGATTCTGGCTTCAGGAATCATTTCTGGGGGGTCATTGGGAGACCATATGACATTCCGGAGATTGAACAGGAGTCAGCCACTTGCAAGGCCAGTGCCTTAGACCCCTATATGCTGCACTTGAGCTTTTTGTTTTGTTTTTCTCTTTGCGTTTGAGCCCCATCCAGCAATCCTCAAAGGTTACTCCTAGCTCTGTGCTCAGGTATTACTCCTGGTCGTGCTTGGGGGACCATCTGGAATGGCAGTGGTCAAACTTGTGTCACATGCCCTCCTACTGTTCTATATCTCCAACTCCTACACTGGAGCTTTGAGCCATCAGGGGTTGCTCTTTAGAGAGGCAGAAATGGATTCATCAGCCCCGGCTCATCCTTCTCTTCTGGGATTCACTCATTCTAAGAAAAGGGCTCTTGACCACAAACATTATTTTTTTTATTTTTCAGGGGTTTGGGTCACACCCAACAGTGCTCAGGGATTATTTCTGGTTCTGTGCTCAGAAATCACTCCCGGCAGGCTCAGGGAACCCTACAGGATGCTGGGGATCGAACCAGGGTCTGCTGCATACGAGGCAAAGGCCCTCCCTGCTGTGCTATCATTCTAGCTCCTCACAAACATTCTTCTGGGTCCTGGGAAACAGCGTGGGAACCGACGGCCATACCCACCTCCCATACACCTGAGCACCGGGAACTCTGGACTGTGGAGAGCACCTAGTTTCTGCAATTGCCAGGGTCCCAGGGGCTCCGCTCAGTCCCACACCTGGCACTTTCCCTCTCCATGTCCCTGGGATGCTAAGGACACACTGCCCAGCTGGCAACACAGTCCCCAATGATACAGGCAGCACCCATTGGTAGCTCTTCACCCTAATATGGGGGCCCATCCCTAGAAAGAGTGAAGGTGAGGGGGCCCTGGGGTACTCTCAGGAGACTCATACTTGCATGGAAGGCAGGGGGGGGTCCCTATAACCAGAGGCACTTCTGGAATTGAATTACATGCAAGGTGAATTTTCTACCTGGAATCACCTTGGTGGGGAAACCTGGGGACACCTGGTCACCAAAGTTGGTGTCCCCAGCACCCTGTCCAGCCATGAGAGGGACCACCACCACCCAGCATTCCCCAAGCATTCGGGAGTTCTTTGCACACAACACTGTGTCTGCGAACACTCCAGAGGATCCCATCACCAGTTGAGGAATCTGACTAGGTCCTCCGATCTTCTCAGCCTCATCTGAAAAGAGCACCTTTGAGCAGGTACCTCTGAGCGCATCTTGGGCAGGAAGCTGTGGGCTGCACCTTCCTGAAAATCCCTCCGGGTCCTGGTCCACGGGTGTTCCATGGCAGGTACTGACGAGATGAACCCCTACTGTGAAGACAGGGTGATAGCAGAAACCCACTGTCCTGCAGACTAGACATCTGCTCATGGGGCGGCCTCAGATAATATCAGTCACAGACACACCGCAGCCGGGGCATCTCTGTGATTGATATTAAATGTGACTGATTTAAGAGAAAGCGGTTCGTCCCTGCTGCAAACTAAGAAGCAGGGGCTGGAGTCTTCACAGCCTTAAATGCTGCCCGTATTTCATCTCGGGTAGTCATAAAGTTAAAGGTTAATAGGCTGTACAAATGACAGAGTTTAAGGGGGTGGCAAGGAGGGGCCGGCTGCCGCGGGCACCCCACAGACAGGTGGCAACTCACCTGCCCACAGAAAATATGGGGGCACCCGGCCCCTGTGCACTTCTGCTCCTATATGAAAATTCCTTAGCTACAGATTGATTTTCCTGTTGCAGATTCTGCTCATGGCTTCAGAAAGACCCAGGTTGGGGATAAGAACCAACCCTTGCTTCAGGGACCTGAGAAGGCAGGTGGGGTGAAGAGAGGGGCCCCGAAGTGGGCAACAACAACTGACAGGAACCAGCAAAAGCACAGGGCAGGCCCCACACAGCAGGCCCCAGGGTCAGA
This sequence comes from Suncus etruscus, assembly GCF_024139225.1. Classification (NCBI taxonomy): domain Eukaryota; kingdom Metazoa; phylum Chordata; class Mammalia; order Eulipotyphla; family Soricidae; genus Suncus; species Suncus etruscus. The sequence continues at coordinate 68,057,387 of NC_064864.1, forward strand.
GCTTTGTTCCCAGCAGGATCCCAGGAGAATTTGACTGCTCAAATGCAGGTTCCCAGATTCTGTCCCAGATGTAAAGAAGGGGCTCAAGATCCTCCTTTTAAAATCACTTCTGGGGGTCAGAATGATAGCACAGTAGGGAGAATGTTTGCCTTGTACACAACTGACCCAGGTTCGATCCCCAGCATCCTATACGAGACAGGAGTAACCTCTGAGTGCTGCTGGGTCCCCAGCATCCTATATGAGACAGGAGTAACCGCTGAGTTCTGCTGGGTGTGGTCCTAAGCCAAAAATTATAATTAAATAAAATAAAACATAATAAGATCAATTCCACAGGCCTAAGCAATAGCGCAGCAGGTAAGGAGCTTGCCTTGCACATGGCAATCCTGGATTCGATCCTGTCATCCCATAGGGTTTTGGAGTTTTCCAAGAAGTATTCCTGAATGTAGTCAGGAATAAGCCCTGAGTACCAACGATTGTGGCCCAAAAACAAAAATAAAACAAAACACTAAACAAATAAAATTAATTTTATTCTCTCCAAGGTGACTCTGAGACCAGTGCTAAAGAGAACACAGAGCGTGTTCAAATCAGGACCCAGATTTTTAGCCTCTCAGTGATGGGGAACATTGGGGGAGTATCCAGGCATCTCTGCACCCTCCTTCAGGCACTTATGAAAATACAGCCTCTAGGGCCCGGAGAGATAGCACAGCAGTGTTTGCCTTGCAAGCAGCTGATCCAGAACCTAAGATGGTTGGTTCGAATCCCGGTGTCCCATATGGTCCCCCGTGCCTGCCAGGAGCTATTTCTGAGCAGACAGCCAGGAGTAACCCCTGAGCACCACCGGGTGTGGCCCAAAAACCAAAAAAAAAAAAAAAAAAAAAGAAAAAAGAAAAGAAAATACAGCCTCTAGGACCTAAAGTCTAGCCTAAAGTCTAGGCTTTTGGCTGCAAACAGTCTACTTGTGGGTGGGGGATGGGGGCCACACCTGGAGGTGCTCAGGGGTTATTTCTGCACTCTGGAATCCCTCCTGGAGGCTCAGAGGACCCTATGGAGGTGTCAAGAGATCAAACACAGGTCAACTTTGGTAAGGCAAAGGCCCTTCCAGCTATCCCATAGCTCCTACCTGCTGAAGCATCCTCTGGTCTCCAAACAGCTTAATGCAGTTGTCTCGTTTAGAGCCACTAGAGGCCTGGGAGCAGCTATGAGGAGAACCAAGGTGCTCACGGGAATACAGAAGGCAACCCTGCAGTCTGCACCCCACACCCTGCATGGGAGGAAACACAGGCAAGAGAGGTTCACAAAGGGCCAGCTCCCTCAGAGAGAGGGGAGACAGACCTTTATTCAAACCCTGAGCAGAGACAAGTCCCAGACTCTCTCCTTGGCTCTCAGCCCTGCCTGAGCCCAGGTATTTGGGGGCCAGATCCTCCCACCACTGCAATTGCTATTCTTGTCCAAACCTCAACAGAGAATTAGGGCAACCTCCTTATACTCCCAAGGAATAGACAAGACTTCAAAGTGGCCAATTTTTAGGGTTGGAGCAATAGCACAGGTGGGAGGACATTTGCCTTGCACACAGCCAACCCAGGTTCAACCCCTGCATTTCCTAGGTCCCCTGAGCACCACGAAGAGTGATTCCAGAGCACAGAGCCAGGAGTGATCCCCTCTCCCCCCCAAAAAAAATTAAAGGCCCCTATCTTGCTTCAGACCAGGCCCTGAAGTGCTCAGGTGCTGGGAAGAGTGAGACCAGGCTGTGCCCCCACCCCAAGAACTGAGGCTCTCACAGAGTGTTTCAGAACAAGCCTAGCAAGGACCTTCTCCCCATCAATCTTGCGGGGCCTCCATGAATTTTAAATCACTGCCGTTCACTTGCTCACTTGCTCACTCTTTCTGGCTGGCTCCTGGGCACACCCACTGCTGCCTTTACAAGATCATATTTCTTCACACTTTCATACAATTATTTTAAATGGACAAGATAATGTTGAAATTCTTATTTAAAATGTATGCAGGTAGACATGGAACCTTCCTGCTTTTTGATATTTAACACCAGGAACAGCGATCAGAGGGAATTGGAGCAATGGCATCACAGGGTGGCTGGCTCGGGCATGCAGGATTATGACTGGCTGGGTCTGGAAAGCCAGTGGGTTTTTTTTTTTTTTGATGATGATGATGATGATGAATAAATTATTGCACCCAAAATAGATAGCCGGGCCATTCTTCATCTCATTTTCTGACTGCTCACATTTTATTGATTCTTAAGTACCAGAAGTTTGCAATTTCCACCCAAGGGGCACTTTCTTAATTAAAATGTAAGTTAAGGATTAAGGGGGAGAGTTTCCACAGACTTGTCAGAAGCAGGGCCACCGAGGACCTGATTGCCCCTGGAATAAAGCGTTTCAAGACTAATGACGCCCTGTCTCTGCCTCCAGCCCCAGTTCCTTCTTACGGCTGCTGGTCCTGAGAGTGGCCTTAAGAGGAGAGAAGTGGCTCAAACAGAAGGAACTGTGAGGGGGCTTTGGGGACAAACCACTGGGGTCCCCAGGGCCTCCCTTTCTGGTTCCTTTGTGACTACAGGGCTCCCTCCCTTCTGTCTCCTTCTCTCCCTGTCCCTGTGCCTCCCACCCAGAAGCTGAGTAGATTCTGCTTAGTTGCTTATTTTTTATTAGAATTTGGGTTTTTTTTTTTGGGGGGGGGTCTCATCCAGCAGATCTCAGGGGTTACTAATGGCTCTGCGCTCAGAAATCACCCCTGGCAGGCTCAGGGGACCATATAGGATGCCGGTAATCAAACCACTATCCCTTCTGGGTTGGCTGCATGCCAGGCAAATGCCCTACCACTGTGCCCCCTTGTTTAATAGAATTTGAGAGAGCACAGGATAAAGATCATTCACTCATGTGCTATGATCGCCAGAGTTGGCTCTGCAGTGACCATTTTAGCAGTTAAAAATATTCTTTTTGGGGCTGGAGAGGTGGCGCTAGAGGTAAGGTGTCTGCCTTGTAAGCGCTAGCCAAGGAAAGACCTTGGTTCGATCCCCTGGCATCCCATATGGTCCCCCCCAAGCCAGGGGCAATTTCTGAGCGCTTAGCCAGGAGTAACCCCTTGAGCATCAAACAGGTGTAGCCCAAAAAACAAAAAAAGACAAAAACAAAATAAAAATTGTTTTTTGTTTGGGAGCCGCATCCAGCAGTGCTTAGGGCTGACTCCTGACTCTGTGTTCAGGGATTCTTCCTGACAGTGTTGGTAGGTATGGGGTCCCAAGGACTGAACCCAGGGTGCTGAGTGTGAGACAAATGCACTTCCCACTGTACTATCTCTCCAGCCCTGTTAGTGACTGTTTTAATGATTTTTATTTTATTTGTTTGTTTGTTTGTTAGTGACTGTTTTAATGATTTTTATTTTATTTGTTTGTTTGTTTATTTATTTATTTATTTGCTTTTTGGGTCATACCCAGTGATGCTCAGGGGTTACTCCTGGCTATGCACTCCTGGCTTGGGGGACCATATGGAATGCTGAGGGATCAAACCACAGTATGTCCTAGGTTAGTGCATGCCCTATCACTTGTGCCACCACTCCAGCCCCATGACTGTTTTTAAATAAAGATAGTTGGTCTACTTGGAGAGTTCGAGTAAAAAAAGTGCTAATGTGGATCTCAGAGGGTGCAAGAGGCCAAGGTGGGGCTCAAAGGGCCAGAGAAGCTGCAGGAGACCCAGGTTCAAGCCCAGGCACCACTTGGGTGTGAGACCTGAGCCCAGCACTACCAGGTGTGGCTCCAGAATAAAAAGCGTACAAGGGATCAGAGAGGTAGTCCAGAGGGTAGGGCATCCAAAGAGGTAGTCCAATTGGCAGGGCACTTTTCTTGCATGCAACCCTCCCAGATATGATCCCTGACACCGTAACAAGAGTAATCCATGAGTACAGAATGAAGAGTATGCCCTGAACACTGCTGGGTTTGACCCAAAAAATGATGAACAAAAACTATAAACATATATGGGAGATGAACATTCTCATGATACCTGTCCATGGGAAAGGAGTGTATGGAGGGAACTGTCACAGAGCTGGGGTCCTGGGAAGAACAAATTTCCCATGTAAAACCAGAGGCCGACATGATGTTCTCCTACCATTTTTGTTTCTTCTTTCTTTTCTTTTTCCTTTTTAGTTTTTGGGCCACACCCAGCTGCGCTCAGGGGTTACTCCTGGCTCTGTGCTCAGAAATCACCCCAGGCAGGTTTCAGAGACCATATGGGATGCTGGGAATCAAACCTGGATCTTGACCCAGGTCGGCCGCATGCAAGATTGAATCCCTATTGCTATTGCTTCAGCCCCCCCTTCTTTCTTTTCATTCTTTTCTTCTTTCTTTCCTTTCTTTCTCTTTCTTCTCTTTCTTCTTTTTTATTGTTTTTGTTTTTTGTTTGTTTGCTTGTTTTGGGGCCACAGCCGGTGATGCTCAGGGGTTACTCCTGGCTATGAGCTCAGAAACTGCTCCTGGCTTGGGGGACCATATGGGATGCCAGGGGGGATTGAACCAAGGTCCGTCCTAGGCTAGCGCATGCAAGGCAGATGCCTTACCACTTGTGCCACCACTCCAGCCTCTCCTTCCTTCCTTCCTTCCTTCCTTCCTTCCTTCCTTCCTTCTCTTCCTTCCTTCTTTCTCTTCCTTCCTTCCTTCCTTCCTTCCTTCCTTCCTTCCTTCCTTCCTTCCTTCCTTCCTTCCTTCCTTCCTTTCTTTCTTTCTTTCTTTCTTTCTTTCTTTCTTTCTTTCTTTCTTTCTTTCTTTCTTTCTTTCTTTCTTTCTTTCTTTCCTTTAGAGGCCACCTCCAGTTGTGCTCTGTGCTCAGGAACTCATGAAAGTGTTCTGGAGATCATATATGGTGCCAGGGATCAAACCTGCATGTAAGGCAAGTATCTGATGCCCTGTACTACCTCTCCAGGGCCCAGGTATGTCATAAATGAAGGGCTAGAGAATCTCTTAGGCAGCAGAGCACATGCAGACATGTGGGAGGCCCTAGATCCCATCCACAGGTGAGGTCGTTTCTTCCAGAAAGAGATCAAATGCTTGTGACAGTGTGAGAGCATAGGAAGCACAAAGCCACAGGGGTCTTTTCTGTTGGGTGGCTGATGGGTTTGTGAGGACCCCTGACTTTGTCAGGGGCCCCCTCACTCACTGCTTTCCTGCTGGGGTTGTGTGTTGGCCACACGATGGGCTATTCACTGCTGGGGGCAGTAGCAGCGATGACTATAGGACACTTCCAGGGCAAGGCTGACCTGTGAATGTGCAGAACCCCCTAACAGGGAAGACACCCCCACCAGTCTAGAGGAGGTGCGGAGGCTTGTGGACTCAGCTGGAATCTGGGCTTGGAAGGGTAGGAGCGTATGTGGAGGCTCTTCCTGACAGAAGGGCCAAGGCTGCCCAGAGTATGAGTGTGAGTATGTCAGTAAGTGGCAACTTGGGAAGCTCTTCCCATCCATCTCTAGGTCTGGCACATTCACCTGCCCCTTGGGATAGACTTGCTGTCTCCCTCCCCACCCAGCATGGGTATTTGGTCTGCCTCAGAGAGCAGGGGCAGGGCAGTGTCTCAGAACAGCAATTGGTGGGCCAGAGAGATAGCACAGTGGTAGGGCACTTGCCTTGCACACACAGCTGATCCAGGACGGATGGTGGTTCAAATCCTGGCATCCCATATGGTTCCCCATGCCTGCCGGAAGCAATTTCTGAGCAAAGAGCTAGGAGTAACCCCTGAGCGCCACTGGGTGTGACCCCACCCCATCTCAAAAAAAGAACAGCAGGGCCCAGAGAGATAGCACAGTGGAGTTTGCCTTGCAAGCAGCCGATCCAGGACCAAAGGTGGTTGGTTCGAATCCCGGTGTCCCATAGGGTCCCCCGTGCCTGCCAGGAGCCATTTCTGAGCAGACAGCCAGGAGTAACCCCTGAGCACCACCGGGTGTGACCCAAAAACCAAAAAAAAAAAAAAAAAAAAAAAAAAAGAACAGCAATTGGCATTAAGATCCAACAACTCAGTGACACTTAGCCAGGAATCTGAAAGTCACACCCAACACTGATGTGAATCTAGTCTCCAAGAGGGGCCTCGAAACTCAGCTCTGCAGCTATATACACACGCACCTGCACACATATGATCTCAGGCTCACACAAAATCTCATGCACATACAGAATCTCAAGCACACACAATATCATGCACAAATAATTCCATGCACACAAATTCAGGTACATACACATGATCTCAGGCACACACACAATCCCATGCACACACATACTTTTATGCACATAAATCTGTGCACACACATAACCTATGCATACATATGTCCAAACATATGTCCCCCATGCACCCTGAAAGTAGAACTGATCCCCCACCTGGCACGAGACATGTTGTGAGGTGACAGTGTCAAGGACCCCAGTCAGAATTCTTCTGGGACAGCAAATGACCATATATAAGACCAACAAATGGTTCCTACTGAAAGATCCCAAAGGGCCACCCAGGGTTGGAGCAATAGTAAAGCAGTAGGGCATTTATTTGCCTTGCACATGGCCGACCGGGTTCGATACAGGCATCCCATATGATCCCCTGAGCTTGCCAGGAGCGATTTCTGAACACCACCAGGTATGACCCAAAAACAAACAGAAAAACAAAGAGCCACCCAGTTTCCCTTCCTTTTTTTTTTTTTTTTGTTGTTGGTTATTTTTTTATTTTGGTTTTGGATTTTGAGCACCCAGTGGTGCTCAGGAGTTACTCCTGGCTCTGTGCTCAGAAATTGCACCTGGTGGGCTTGAGGGACCATATGAGATGCCGGAATTCAAACCACCATCCATCTGATTGTAAGGCAAATGCCCTACCGCTGTGCTATCTCTCTGGACCCTCCAGTTTTTTTTTCCTACAGTGGTATTTCCTGGCTCCTCTTGCTAAGGTTAAAGGGACGTCACCTCACTCTTTGCCAGTGACAAAGGGAGTGCGTGTGCCCATAACCAGCCTTTGGCTTGGGCCGATCCCAGCTCCAGAGGCTAGTGGCATTTTGCTCAGTGATCATTTCTCCACCCCAGTGGGTGAGATTTACAGCTAATTCTGTTCCAATTCCAGAGGCAATGGGATGATGATGGCTGTTTTCCTCTGACGAGGAATCAAACATGTGACTTGAGTGATCCTTACCTTTTATTCCTCATCCCTATCTATAAAATATACCCCGAGAAGTATCAACATATGGCAGAGTATTGGCTTTTCAATAACTTGGTTTAAACCAAAGGGGACACGGGGGGCGGGGGGGGGGGAATTCCATCCGGACACTATTTATGAGACAATTAATGTTGTCAACCGTCTGCCCTGGGGCAGACTTATACACCGCACAGCTACCTGAGCTCTGATGGCTGTAAGAAGCATCCCCAATTGGAAGCCGAAGCCTTCAGAAAGAACTTATTTCTGTAACTTATAAAAGGGAATGATAGACAGCCCTAGGCTGCTAGGCATGGAGCTGCCTGATTCTCTGGCCAGTTACTTGGTCATAAAGCCAACAGCAGGAGAACCAGCAGCTGAGCATGCCACGCATACCCACAAACAGCATCTATGGCCTTGAAACTATGGACCAGCCAGGGTGGCAAGCTGGAGTTGGAATGTCAGGTCGAAACTGGAAAGGGAGATTTTAATGGAAGAAAGAGAGCATGTGGATGCAAGGTGGCATCTAAGGGCAAAACTCGGGGCTGCTAGAACAAACCCCCAAAGACTGGGGGTGTGAAGGAGGAGTCACTAATGAAGGGTTCATAGTTCTGTGGAGCTGCACTTTTTCTTGTTTAGTTTTGTTTTGTTTTGTTGCCACACCCAGCGGTATTCAGGGGTTATTCCTGGCTCTGCGCTCAGAAATCGCTCCTGGCAGGGGCTGGAGCAGTGGCGTAAGTGGTAAAGCATCTGCCTTGAGTGCACTAGTCTAGAACGTGCACTAGCCTAGAACGGACTGTGGTTCCATCCCCAGGTGTCCCATATGGTCCCCCAAGCCAGGAGTGATTTCTGAGCGCATAGACAGGAGTAACCCCTGAGCATCATCGGGTGTGGGGGCCCCGAAAGAAAGAAAGAAAGAAAGAAAGAAAGAAAGAAAGAAAGAAAGAAAGAAAGAAAGAAAGAAAGAAAGAAAGAAAGAAAGAAAGAAAGAAAGAAAGAAAGCGGGGCCGGGAAGGTGGCACTACAGGTTAGGTGTCTGCCTTGCAAGCAGATGGACCGCGGTTCGATCCCCCGGTGTCCCATATGGTCCCCCAAGCCAGGGGTGATTTCTGAGTGCATAGCCAGGAGTAACCCCTGAGCGTCAAACGGGTGTGGCCCAAAAACAAAAAAAGAAAGAAAGAAAAGAAAGAAAGAAGAGAAAAGAAAGAAAGAAAGAAAGAAGAAGAGGAAGAAAAGAAAGAAGAGAAGAAAAGAAAGAAAGAAAGAGAAAGAAGATGAGAAAAGAGAAGAGAAAGAAAGAAAGAAAGAAGAAAGAAAGAAGAGAAAGAAAGAAAGAGAGAAGAGAAGAAAGAAGAGGAGAAAGAGAGAAAGAGAGAAAGAAAGAAAGAAAGAAAGAAAGAGAGAGAGAAAGAGAAAGAAAGAAAGAGAGAGAAAGAGAAAGAGAGAAAGAAGAGAGAAGAGAGAAAGAGAGAGAGAAGAAAGAGAGAGAGAAAGAAAAGAAAGAGAGAGAGAGAAGAGAAAGAGAGAAAGAGAGAGAAAGAGAAGAGAAAAAAAAAGAAGAAAGAAGAGAGAAGAAAGAAAGAAAAGAAGAGAAAGAAAGAAAGAAAAGAGAAAGGAAGGAAGAAGAGAGAGAAAGAAAAAGAAGAAAGAAAGAAAGAAAGAAAGGAAGGAAGGAAGGAAGGAAGGAAGGAAGGAAGGAAGGAAGGAAGGAAGGAAGGAAGGAAGGAAGAAAAAGAAAGGAAGAAAAAAGAAAGGAAGGAAGGAAGAAAGAAGAGAGAGAAAGAGAGAAAGAAAGAAGGAAGGAAGGAAGAAAGAAAGAAAGAAAGAAATGGCTCCTGGCAGGCTCAGGGGACCATATGGGATACCAGAAATTGAACCTAGATCTCTCCTGGGTTGGTCACATACAAGGCAAATGCCCTGCTGTTGTGCTAGCACCCTGGCCCCCGGCACTACACTCTTGAGGTCAAGCAGCTGGCAAGTGGAATTCAGAAGAGACCTGATCATTTGTGATGTTTGTTGTATGTTGTGTGATGCTATGAATACGGAGGTTACAGGATATCAAATGTTGGTGCACCAGCAGGAAAATGAGGAGATAAAAACATTCTGTGGGGAGCCACACGAGAGCACAGAGGGAAGAGGGTTGGTTCTTGCACGTGGCTGACCTGGGTTCAATCCCTGGCATCCCATAGGATCCTCTGAGCCTACTAGGAGTGATTTCTGAGTGCAGAGCCAAGAGCTTCCCCTGAGTGCCACTGGGTCTGGTTCAAAAACCAAAACAAAGGAACAAACAAAGCAAAATTGATGATGTTTGGAATCAAGATCATGTTTATGCAGAGCATGGTATTCAGAGCTCAATGAGCAGCACTAGGATCCTAGTAGGGCGTTTGGTTTCTGAGTTTGTTTGTTTTTCGTTTTTCAGTTTTTGGGTCTCACTGGCAGTGCTCAGCGATTAGTCCTGGCTCTGCATCCAGGGATCACTTCTGGCAGGCTCGGGGTGTGTGTGTGTGTGTGTGTGTGTGTGTGTGTGTGTGTGTGTGTGTGTGTTATGGGATGCTGGGGATCGAACCTAGATCAGCTGCATGCAAGGCGAGTGTCCTCTCCACTGTGCTATCGCTCTGGCCCTCTGAGTAGCTTCTCCTTGGGGAAAGGTCCTTTCCCAGCCCACCCCTGTGCTCCTTGTCCGTCATTCACTCATAGTCAACCCCACAGCCTGAGGTTCAGGCTTATACAATGCTGGCAAGAGGGAAGGGTTTTCTTTTGTTTTTTTGTTTTGTCTGTTTGTTTTAATACAGAAATACTTTATTTTATTTTGCTATTTTTAAAATCAAGGAAAACATGTTCATGGTGCTCTCCATCTCTTCTTTCAGGTAGGTACTTCATGACTGTAAAATAGTGTTTTAGTGAATCATGTTTCTTCTTCAGCTCATGCACCAAAGAGATGACCTCTTTTTTATTTATTACTTTTTTGGGCTTTTGGCCACACCAGGCGGTGCTCAGAGATTACTCCTGGCTCTGCACTCAGGAAGCACTCTTGGCAGGTTTAGAGAACCCTATGGGATGCTGAGAATTGAACCCAGGTCAGCCAGGTGCAAAGTAAATGCCCTCCCTGCCATGCTATTGCTCCAAGAACAAGATATCTTCTTTAATTGACATTCTATTTCCTACCCTTTAAGATACAAGTAGAAATAAATTTCACTCCCTTTCCTGAAGAAGAAATAAATTTCACTCCCTCCCCTGCCCATAGATACAATTTTATTTTAACCATAAAACATCAATTAAGTCACAAATTCCTGACTACGAAGCGTTTGATGTCTAATTACTGCTACCCTCAATCTCTTTTTCCAGCTGAAGCTTTCCGGGTCGTTATGTTCTTGGTCCTACCCTTGAAACACCAGTATTCAAGTTTTTGTCCCCAGCCCTGGAATCTTGGAAGCACAAAGAAGTCATCTGGTGATTCAAAGAAGGAAACTGAGGCTGGCGAGACACAGAAGCATGTGTGGGAAGCTGGAGATATAGCACAGCGGTAGGGCATTTGCCTTGCATGGGGCCAATTTGGGAGAAACCCTGTTTGATTCCCAGCATCCCATATGGTCCCCAAGCCTACCAGGGGTCATTTCTGAGTGCAGAGCCAGGAGTAACCCCTGAGCACTGCTGGGTGTGGGCCAAAAACCAATAAACAAACAAAGTTGTTTGTTTTTTTTTTTTAAGAAGTATCTGTGGACACCTCTCATTCCTTCTGTGCATCTAGAGGAATTTTTCTTTCTTTTTTTTTTTTTTTTTTTTTTTGGTTTTTGGGTCACACCCAGCGGTGCTCAGGGGTTACTCCTGGCTGTCTGCTCACAAATAGCTCCTGGCAGGCACGGGGGACCATATGGGACACCGGGATTCGAACCAACCACCTTTGGTCCAGGATCGGCTGCTTGCAAGGCAAATGCCGCTGTGCTATCTCTCCGGGCCCTAGAGGAATTTTCTTTTCCCTGATTCAAGTGATTCATTTCATCCCACCTTTTTGTGAATGCAGGGCCTTGGGGTGCCCTAGGCAGAAAGCTAGGAAGGAAATGAGAGAGCAGGAAATCTGGCAGCGCTTGTAAAAGGGTGCAGCTCAGAAGTGGGGGATTATTTGGGAGATAGGTGTGGGGTGGGAGACCTGCAGGCAAAATAAATCCCTTAAACTGGGCCCGGAGAGATAGCACAGCGGCGTTTGCCTTGCAAGCAGCTGATCCAGGACCAAAGGTGGTTGGTTCAAATCCCGGTGTCCCATATGGTCCCCCGTGCCTGCCAGGAACTATTTCTGAGCAGACAGCCAGGAGTAACCCCTGAGCACCGCCAGGTATGGCCCAAAAACAAACAAACAAAAAAATCCCTTAAACCGAGCGACATTCTGTGAACATAGGGCTTTTATTTTATTTTGGGTTTGGGGCTACACATGACTATACTCAGAGGTCATTCCTGACTCTGCACTCAGAAATCACTCCTGGCAGGCTCAGGGGACCCTATGGGATGCCAGGGATTAAACCTGGGTCAGGTACCTGCAAGGCAAATGCCCTCCGTGCTGTGCTATCACTCCAGCCTGACCCCATAACATGCGGCTCTTTTCAGGGGGTTCTCCCCAACAGTGCTTGGGAGTCTGTGACCTTGCCCAGCGATAGGGGCTCACACAGAGTTTCTCAAGGAGGAATGGGAGTTCAGGTCACATAGGCTGTGCTCCAGCCCTCTGAACTTTCTCCCCAACCTTTCTGCAGGGGCATGGAGGGAACTGGGTAGCGTTCAGCTCTGCAGTGGGAACTGAGATATGAGAAAACGGATATGTGGAGTGAGCCCAAAGCTGGGCATCCTAAAGGAGTGAGGCCAGTCCCAGTCTTCCAAGTGCACTGGGAAAAATGTCTGACCCAATTTCTAGAATTGGATGTGGGGTTGCTTCAGGCAGGAACAGCTGGGCTGGAGGCTCTGCGGGGGAATTGTCTGGCTAGCCAAGCGTGCGGGCTGGGCCACAGACTCCTGGCTGGTCCTGCTGGTCCCAGGAATGTTAAATGTTTGGGGCGCCTCTGCCACCTCCCGGCACCCCGCGGTGACTCCTTTTTCAGGGGAGGCAGCCACAATTGGGCGCTGGTGGCTGGTGGAGAGAGTGAAATGGTGCTCAAGTGTCATGGAAGGAGATGTTTAGCTTCCACTCCCTGTTTCTGAAGAGTAATTTTCTGCAGAGACATGAAGAATAATAGGAGGAACTTGGCTCATTTTGGCAAATGGCTCCAATTTTCCCACAATTTCACCCCCTGGATCACCTGCCCCACCTGTATTTGGGCCACTTCACGGCTCTACATTCGGACCTAATAGAGCCTGTTTGCTTGGCCCCAGCCCGGAGGCTACACTTGTTTTGAGGACAGAAGCTGCAAGGAAAACCTATCTGGGCCTCTAAATCACAGCCAGGACTCGTTCCATAAATGATATATTTACACAATCGATCCCCGCACAACAGGGTAATTAATCCGGCATGGGAATGCTTAACGATTTAATTGTCATATGTTTAAACAGAAATGGTTGACACAAATTTCCATAGACAAGGAGTTGGAATGAGGAGAGGGTCTTTGGGGGGCCTCTCTGCAAACATGGCTGTTGTATGTCCAGCTGCCTATGGGGAGGGATGTGGAGATGAACACCCACAAGTGGCACATCAGGGTCCTGTGGAGGCAGGAGTAGGACAGAAACAGGCTTTGGGAGATTTTTGGCTCCTCCATGAGACTTCCAGTGCTGAGGGGGTGCTGGGTCTCTGCACCATGTGACTCTGAACTTGAACATGTCTGCACTGGTGACTTCCTTTGGAGGCCTTGACTTAGGGGCAGGAATGGGGGACAACAGACTCCTGGCCTGTGTAGGGACACTGAGATGCAGCTGGCATCTTAGTCTGCTCATGGCCCGCCCCTATCTACCCTATCCCCTGCTGGCCACCCCATGGGCATCACCTTTTTTTATTTTTTGGGGGGGCCACACCCGGTGGTGCTCAGGGGCTACTTCTGGCTGTCTGCTCAGAAATAGCTCCTGGCAGGCACGGGGGACCATATGGGACACCGGGACACCAGGATTCAAACCAACCACCTTTGGTCCTGGATCAGCTGCTTGCAAGGCAAACACCGCTGTGCTATCTCTCCGGGTCCCGAGGCATCACCTTTAGAAGCAATTTTATTTCCCTTTGGTGGGTCCCCTGTGGTGCTGAGGAGTGGAGCCTCTCTCTGAGCTCAGCTGGGGGTGTGGGCTTGACATGAACCACCCAAACTGGGGGCTCATACCCCATGACATTGAAGACCAATGTGGCTGAGGGTGCAGGTATCTGACTGTTGGCCTCACACTCGGAGACACAGGCTCCACTCATTGAGTTTCTGGTTGCCCTTGTCACATGACTTCCCTGGAGTTCACTGTGGGGCCCCAAAGCCTGTGGACTTAAGAACAACTCTCCTGGTGCCAGGGTCACCCCAACCTTGGGTGTTGGAGAGTGAGAGCCCCAAAGCATTCACACAGATGCATTGTGGGGTTTTGGACCCTCCAGCAGCTCTGGGGGAAGATGGCCCTGTGGTTCAGGTTGCAGATAAGATATTGGGGCTCAGTGCAGAAGGCAGAGAAAGCTGGGCATTCTGGCTGTGGGGACCGAGGCACCTGCTTGAGCAGAGGGCAGCCCAAATAGTGGAGGAGATCTGGGGAACATGGGGGTGGGAGCACAGTATTAGGGGACATGGGGCTGGTGGGAGCACGGGCCTGGCACCACCCAGACACAGAGCCCCACTCCAGCACTTCACCTCATTCTGCAGGAGATGGGGCAGGCCTCAGGTGCTTACATTCAGCCAGTCTCATTCCCGAGAGATAGTGGTTGGAGGGTGGTAGGCCATTAGGGTGGGGTACTGGTGAGCAGGATTAGCGCCCTTAGGACAGGCTGAGAGGGAGCATCTCTCTTGCTGCCACACGAGGGCGCTGTGAGAACACACCTGCTGGGGACACCACCTCCTCACTCCCTCATTCCCCACTCCCACCTGTAGTGCTCTGGGCTGGGCTGAGGGGCCTCACCTGCTCAGCTTCCAAATGTGAGACAGATGTTTGTTCTGCTGGGCGCACATCCAACCCAATTCTGATCTGTCAGTCCCGCCAGGTCTCAGAGGATGGAGTTTTCCTCCCTGTGTGTCCAAGGAGCCCTGTGGCTTGTGTGAAGATTTGTTCAACTTGGGGTCTCTTGGCAATTGTGTACCAGCAGCATTCTCTCCCTCCCTCCCTCCCTTCCTCTCCTCTCTTTCTCTCTTCCTTCCCTCCTTCCTTCATTCCCTCTTTCTTCTTCCTTCCTTCCATTCTTCCTTCCTTCCTTTCTTCCTTCCTTCCTCCCTCCCTTCTTTCCTCCTTCCTTCCTCCCTTCCTTCTTCCTTCCTTTCTTCTTCCTTCCTTCCTTTCTTTTCTTCCTTCCTTCCTTCCTCCCTTCCTTCCTTCTTCCTTCCTTCCTTCCTTCCTTCCTTCCTTCCTTCTTTTCTTTCTTTCTTTCTTTCTTTCTTTCTTTCTTTCTTTCTTTTCTTTTCTTTCTTTCTTTCTTTCTTTCTCTTTCTTTCTTTCTTTCTTTCTTTCTTCTTTCTTTCTTTCCTTCTTTCCTTCTTTCTTTCTTCCCTTCTCACTTTCACCATGATTTTGGGATCACACCCAGTGGTGCTCTGTGATCACTCCTAACTCTGTGCTTCTAGTAGTTGTGCTCAGAGAACCATGCAGTGTTGGGATTGAACCCAGAGTTCCTGTGTGTAATGTATCTGTTCAGCTTCCTGAGCAGTCTCTCTCTCAATCAATAGATTTGAGTCAGGCTGGCAGGAAGGGTAAAGAACTGGCAAACCGAGTGAGGACCAAGAAAGCTGACCAAACTCCCCTCAGCCTAACAACTCCACAGGAGAGGTTACTGGGTCCATCTAAGCCCAGAAGTACCCAAGGGTGAACTCATGGTCTTATGCTTGCCCTGGTTGCTTTGTCAGCCACTGCTTGAGAATATTTACTTATTATTTAATTTTATTTATTGAAGCACACAGCCAGTGGTGCTCAGAATGTCAGGGTTCTGTGATCAAGGTTTACTCCTGATGTGCTCAGGGTACCAGATGAGGTGCTGGGGGTCAAACTTGGGTCAGCTGCATGCAAGACCACACATTTGCCCTGTCTTATCTTTCCAGCCCGCAGTATTTTTCAGAAGATCCGCAAGCCCAATGGCTCAAGGCTTAACCCAGTTGTATGGGTATAAAGGACTGTGCCAAGAGGCACTTGGAAGACCATGTGGTACCAGGGATTGTATCATCAGCACTGCTGCCACCACCATCCACCCCCCATCTCCATCCACTTGTGTTTTGTGTGCAGTGGTGGAAGTGGGACATAGAGAAGAGCCCCATTCTTAGCACTTCTTTGTCAAAGTGTAAAATAAAAACCATAGTTTGTGAAATCACTCCAAGCACCATACCTTTAATCCCAGGAGGACAGATCTGAAGAAGCAGGGTAACAGCCAAGAAATAAAAAACCAAGCCAGTCAGGAGCCAGTCTGTGCCTCATGGTGTTGTCTCTGAGCACCAAGCCAAAAACTCTTTGCTTTATTATCCCAGAACCAAATGTCCTGGATGTCATCTTACACCAGATCACATTATTTTGGTACAAGAGTTGGATATGTGGGCCTGGAGGAATAATCCAATGGTGTGATGCTTGCCTTGCATACGGCTAACCCAATTCTGTCCGTGATATTACATATGTTCCTCCGAGCACACCCGCAGGATAAATCTCTAGGTACAGAGCCAGGTCAGGCCCTGAGCACTGTAACAGGAGCAAGAAAAATTGGATGTTCCTCTGGTCCTGTACCCTCCGGGAGAAACAACCCCATTCCCTCTGCACAATTTGCACAATTCACAGCTCTGAGTCTGCAGGGATAATCATCTTTTCTCCTACCCTGGGAGGCCCTTTGGCTTCTTTAATGTATTGGTTTTAGTTTTGTGGTGCCAGGGATGGAGTCGAAGACCCCACACGAGCAAAACAAACAAGCCTCATGTTCTGTAAAACGTGGTACCCCAAAACTTGGCTTCTTATTAAATGCTTACAAATTGCATTGGGGGTACAAGCAGATGAGCCCTGATCAACCAGGCAGATTCTTAGCCCTGAGAAAGCTGAGTTCCTTCCATGGTGCTCGCAGGTGTGCTCTGCTCAATGGCACACTGGAGCAAGCCCAAGAGCAAGAGCCCTCGACAAGTCGGCCCCGAGGATCCCAAGCAGAGTCCTGGGAAGTTGGACCTTCACTTCTATTGACTTCTGTCCTTTTCCCCCACTTTTGGTTTTGGGGGTCATACCTGACTGTGCTCAGGGGTCACTCCTGGTTCTTCACTCAGGGCTTGGGGGACCCTATAGGATGCCAGGAATGGAACCTGGATAGGGCACGTGCAAGGCAAACGCCCTCCCCTCCGCACAGTCGCTCCAGCCTCAGCTTTCTGCTCTTACAGTTCCCAAGGATAGAGCCTGGTGCCAGGAAATTAGAGGATGGACTCATATACCCTTGGGTTCATTCTAAGGGCCCCAGAAACAGGACTGGGTGGAGGGAAACGAAGGACGGTGAGGCATGAAGTGTCGGTGAAGACCAGCAGAGATTTAAGGCCGTTGCTTTCTCAGAACCTCCAAGATCCAAAGAAAAAAACGAGCCAAGGGTCAGATGGGCCCCTATCTAAGGACGTTGCTCCCTTAAATAAGGGTCCCCCCAGTCAGCGGCTGAGCAGAGGATGCCCATAGAGGGCGCTGTCTGTCAGGCTTTGGTAGGAATCTTAGGCAAAGGAAGGTTGAGACTAGGTGCTCCGGGGTGCGCGCGGAGGCTGCTTCTGTGCCTGGCGCGCCTCAGGCCGCCACTTCACCGCTTTCTCCAGGCCAAAGAACAGGAATATTTCGCTCTCCGCGCCGGGTTGCTCAAGCCCAGCATCCCCGAAGCTCAGGAGGATGGAGTGTTGACCTGAGAAATTCCTAACCTTGATGCACGCAACGGGTCGGGTTGGTTGGGGTGTTTCCAACTGGCCTGAGCCCTTCCCATGGGGTCCTACATTGCATTCACCCGAGCTCATTTCCCAGCTAGAACTTTCTCCAAGACGTTTGTGAGGTCGAGAGTTTGGGGTAGGGGCGAGGGGGGGGGGCTCTTTTCCGGAGAAACTTTTCTACTTGTTTCAGGTGAAAGGTAGCTCCAGGTGTTGGAACTTGGACTAAGTTTGCGGAGCTCCTAGATCAGAGAGTTGCAGTAACAATCCTGCCTGCCCGGAATTTGCTGGCCTGGCCCAGCCTGGGGAACACGGACTCCGGGTACACCTGGGGTCGGGGTGGGGGGTTGGGGTCCAGCATTGGTGCGACTCAGCCAGGCCCTCCCATCCAAAGACTTCTCCTTCGCGAGTATCTACCCCGAGAGTGAAATCCTCCCCTGGGGCTGTCACTGTCACTGGTTCCAACGCCTACTGTCTGGTACCCTAAGAGCGATTTGCGCTGACCAAACTCCACCGAACGAAGAGTAAGAGAAAACCAGGATCTCCGTGCACGGAAGCGCCTTGACAATAAATTCCAGGTTGCCCAAGTCAGAGCAAGGTGACAATCTGTAGTGAGAGGCTGAGAGACGCTTCATATTGCCCCAGGAACTTTGGGGGGGGGGGCTAACACTCGAGACCGGGGGGGGGAGGGTTGGGGAAATATAAAACACCTGCTTCTCAAATGGACAGCCCGAGCAGGGCCGTTCTGCGGTCCGATTCGAACAGAAGACAATGGGGGGGGGGGGAGATGACCCAGGGAGCCAGTAAAGAAGTTCGCACGGGGGTGTGTTTTGGGGGTGGGGTTGCTGGTCTTTTGCCATTTCCTCTAACCTAGGGGAAGCGTCAACGAAGCCATAAAGATTGTTCCACGCTTAACCCTAGAGTCCGGTTTTAATGCCGGCCTGATTTGCTTCCCCAAGAGCTGGGAACCGTTTTATTGCCAACGATGTCCGGTAACCTTCCGGCGCGGACCCTCAGAGACCCCGCTGGCTTCTCTAAAAACCTGCTGGCCGCTCAGCGCGCGCTGTGTGCCGGACTACGGCTTGGCCCCTCGGCGGGCACACGGATAGCGCCCTCGGTGCGCCCTGCCGGGAATCAAGGCTACAGCCAGCTCCAAAGCCGGCTCACCGGAGCGGGGAGTCTCGGGTTTTCGAATTGGGAGCCGATGCTAAGCGCGTGGGTGCCGGGACAAGGCTCGCCCAGCTGCCCTGCCGGGTGACGCGCGGGCGTTGGCCCTGGAGCGCGCACACGCCGGGGTGCAGAGACGCGCGCCTACTCCTAGCCGCGGGGCTGGGCTGGGGTGGGGTAGGATGGGTGGGAGGGAAGAAACTTGTTCTTCGGTTTCCCCGGGGCCAAAGGCCAAGGCCACGCGAATCGCTGAGCCATGAACCCCCACTTCCCCGCCTAGCGACTTGACAGACGGTGGGTGGGGAACTCGACCCCCCCCCTTCCTTTTTTTGCAGGCTTTTCAGAGAGCTCCAGAGTGAGTGCGCAGCGGGCCGAGGTCGCGTCCTGCCTCCGGGCCCGGCGTTGCGGGGCTCTCCAGCAGCGTTGGAGGAGGTGGCCCGGGGGCCCGGGGCTGGGGGCGGGGGAGCGGCAGCTGCCAGCGCCAATAACCCCGAGGTGACCCGAACCGGTCGGCCCGCCCCTTCTTCCCCCTCCCGCAGGCCAAGCGGCTGGAAGCGGGTCCCGGAGCTGCAGAAGGCAGGGAAGAGGGAGGCGCGAGCTCGGGGCGCCGCGGCTGTCAGTGCGCGTCGGCCCGGGGGGCGCCGCGGGCTCCGCTTCCCTCGCTCGCCTCCTGCGCTGGCCGGCGCGCTCCGAGCGCCTTTTTTTTAGCGGGAGCCAATATATCCTTTTGTGCTAATGGGCTCGGTCTCATTTGCTGCCTAATTGGACTATATAAAGCCAATAACAGGCGGGATCTCAGAGCCCCGAAGCGAACGCGCCAAAAAATCCGAGGCTCGGCGCGGAGGGGGTGGCGGTGGAGGCGGCCGCGGGGCCTGGGCTCGGCGGGGCCTCCGCCTGCCTAATCCCATTTGCCATTGTCCGCGCCCAATCGCCGCATACTCCCCGCATACTCCCCGCATTTAACTCGGATGACATTTTGATTTCATCATTAGCATCCGGCGCCGCGTTGACGCAGCCCCGAGCCGGGCACCGTTCGGGCCGCCTCCTCCCGGGGAGCCGCTGCCGCGGAGCCGCCTCGCTCCAGCCCAGCCGCGGCCGGGCCGCTCCCCGCCCCCTTCCCCCTTCCTTCCTCTCTCTCTCTTTCTCTTTCTCATTCTCTCCCCCCCCCCCCATGCGCTCCCGCCCCGGCCCGGGCCTCACCCCGCCCTCCCGCCGCGGGATTTGCGCCTGGGGCGGCCCCCCGACTTGGCGCCCCGGAGTTGAGTTTCCGTTTATGGTCTGATTTCCGGCCGGCCGCCTGCTCGCCCGGCCGCCCGCCTGTCCCGGCTCCCGCCCTCCCTCCCTCCCGGGGACCCGGAGACCGGGGACCATGCCGGAGCCCGGGCCGGACACCCCCGGCACGGCCAGCGCGCAGCCCCCGCCGCCGCCGCCGCCGCCCCCGCCTCCCGCGCCCAAGGAGTCGCCGTTTTCCATCAAGAACCTGCTCAACGGGGATCACCACCGGCCGCCCCCGAAGCCGCAGCCGCCCCCACGGACGCTCTTCGCCCCGGCCTCGGCCGCTGCCGCCGCCGCTGCCGCCGCCGCTGCTGCCGCCGCTGCCGCTAAGGGGGCCCTGGAGGGCGCGGCGGGCTTCGCGCTCTCGCAGGTGGGCGACCTGGCTTTCCCCCGCTTTGAGATCCCGGCACAGAGGTTGGCCCTGCCCGCGCATTACCTGGAGCGCTCCCCGGCCTGGTGGTATCCCTACACCCTGACCCCCGCCGGCGGCCACGTCCCGCGACCTGAAGGTACCGAGCCCTCTTTAAACTTTTGGGGTCTTTCTCGCGCTATCGACCGACCCTCCTCTCGGCCCTCCGAGGCTTCCAGCCGCAGCCCGGGACCCCAAACCTTCCCCACACACACACCTCACCGCAACCCTTCTCCCCATGTCCCCATGTTTGGTCAGTTTCCTTCCTACACCCTCCTTGCACCCTGGGGCCGTGCGCCCAGGGCGCACAGCCCTGGAACATAATCCCACTTGGTGAGAAAGTAGATTCACAGCCTCCCTCCCGGGACGCTATGGTTCCCGGGGGGCCGCGAGGGAGCCCCCCCCCATCGGAAAGCGCCCTGGGTCAGGAGTGGGGAGCAGACCAGAGGTCAGGGCTGGAGGGGAAGATCTCTGCAGGCGGGGCCCCCAAGCCTGGAGCTTTGGAAAGGAAAGAAGGTGCGCGCACGCACGTCGCAGTTTCTTTCTACATCAGCTCTGGGGAAGAATGGGTGGAAAAGTGTCTCCCGATCTGAGCCCTACAGTGGCCCGTTTGAGAAGGAGGAGACCCTCGGGCGTAGGGAGGCTCGGAGGCCCCGGGGCGGGGAGGCCCGCATCGACCAGCGTGCAACCTTGCCCAGGGGTCGGGCCTCGCTGAAATGCTGTGTCAAGCGCGCGTGTGTCCGTGCGTTTGTCCGTCTCTTCCCGCAGCCTCCGACAAAGCGCTTCTGAGGGATTCGTCCCCAGCCTCGGGCACCGACCGCGATTCCCCGGAGCCTCTGCTCAAGGCCGACCCGGACCACAAGGAGCTGGACTCCAAGAGCCCCGACGAGATCATTTTGGAGGAGAGCGACTCGGAGGAAGGCAAGAAGGAGGGCGAGGCGGCGCCGGGCGCGGTCGGAGCGAGTGTCGGCAGCGCGGCGGCTACGCCGGGCAACGAGGACTGGAAGAAGGGCGCCGAGAGCCCCGAGAAGAAGCCCGCGTGCCGCAAGAAGAAGACGCGCACCGTGTTCTCCCGCAGCCAAGTCTTCCAGCTCGAGTCCACCTTCGACATGAAGCGCTACCTGAGCAGCTCGGAGCGCGCAGGCCTGGCCGCGTCGTTGCACCTCACCGAGACGCAGGTGAAGATCTGGTTCCAGAACCGCCGCAACAAGTGGAAGCGGCAGCTGGCGGCCGAGCTGGAGGCGGCCAACCTGAGCCACGCGGCGGCGCAGCGCATCGTGCGGGTGCCCATCCTCTACCACGAGAACTCGGCGGCCGAGGGCGCGGGAGCGGCGGCCGCGGGGGCCCCGGTGCCCGTCAGCCAGCCGCTGCTCACCTTCCCGCACCCCGTCTACTACTCACACCCGGTGGTCTCGTCCGTGCCGCTGCTCCGGCCCGTCTGAGGCCCCACAGGGGAGTGAGGGAGAGAGAGAGAGAGAATCCGGGACCCCCTCCCCAGACCCACGCAGAGGTGACTGGGTCGGGGCCCAGAGCGCCCTTGGGAACCGGGACTGGGGCTCACGGCCCAGGCCTCTCCTCTCCCTAACCGGTAGCGTTATTTTTTTGTAAGTATTTGCAATGCATTTTCGTGCAATTCACTACCCGACCCCCCCGAAAGGATTTGAGGCGCTTCCTCTCTTAACTTTGAAACTGGGTTTTTATATATATTGAGAGAGCAGGAGAAAAGAAGAGAGTGAGAAAGGAAAAGCAAATGTCCCTGGGTCAACTCTTTTGTTGAAAGCTTTGCTAGAAGAAGCAACTAACTCGCTCCTTCGCAGACACAGGCCGCCGGGTTTGCCTTGATCGGTAGCTACGGGGGTTTTATTTCTACGAAGGGAAATAGACTTAACACCTGAGGTCCCGCTCACGTCTTTGTAGAGAACTGTTTGGTTTGGTTTTCCGGAGTACAGGGAGCCGAGTGCCGGGCTAGCTAGCACCTTTATTTCTGGGTGTGGTTCTTCCTCCGCAGCACCCCCCCTCATCAGCGACCCCCCCCCCACACACACACCAGTTATCCAGCCCATTTTTTCAGTCTGAGCCGCCTTTCATCTGAAACCTGTGCAAATGACCTCTTCAACTCTTCCTTCTTTTGGAGGACTGCAGCCCCTAATTAAGTGTTTAAGGAGATAGACTTGACAGGCTTTAAAAAAAAAAATCAGAATTCTAACAATTCTCAAAACAGTCTGCAGAAGGGCCAGTGTGAACTCACTAATCTATTAGCATCTTTTTTTTTCCTTGGGGGGGGGGTCATTTGCTACTCACTATTATCAATAACACTTTTGTTGCTTTGTCCCCTGTTTTGAGAGCAATTTCTAATTTTTGTTTAAACTGTCTTTGTCCTCTCCCCTGCCTTTTGGCTCGGCAGTACCAACTCAACTTGGACCTGTGCAATATTATTCACCATTTTCTGAGTCCCCCTCCCTCGCTTCCGAGAGAGAGAGAGAGAGAGAGAGAGAGAGAAGCAGACTTTCTTTCCCCCTCTTTGCTTTTGCTGTCTGATCCTTTCATTCCTTTAGGAGAAGAAAACTAAGACGGAGAAAGGGAAAGGGGGGGGGGATGCACAGGATAGGTATCTATGGTCAGAGGGGTGAGAGAGTCATATTGGAGCGCTTTAAGTGAAGGACAATCAATTTAGGAGAATTTTAACTTATTTGATAAATGTACAGATTTCTTGTAAAATCCCCCCCCCGTCGGGGCTGGGCCAGGCTCCTGGTTCTGCCACAGCCAATCCCCCCCTTTTTTCTGTCGCCCACACCTGTTGTTCTGTGATAGATGGTCACTGTCTCCTTCACCTCTTCCCTGGTTCAATCCCTTTTTAAGAAAAAGAGAAAAAACAACACAAAATATTGTTACACTCAATGTTGTTGTGAAATGGAATCCATTAAAGAGAAAACAGAAAAGAGAAACATTTGGTGTGGCCCAAGTGTATTTCCAAGCGCTCCTGTCTGGGAATTTCTTAGGCCTATGTCTCCAGGGACCTGCTGAGGTCCCATCTTGGGTGGTTGGGACAGAGAGGCTTTGTTTGCACCCAGGGCCAAGCTCTCCCCGGATTGAGGAGATCCCAAGCTCTGCCCTGCAAATGGAGCTGCAGCCTTTAAAAGAATGCGGGGCGGACCGACTAAGGAAAGTTCATCTCTGTGGCAGAATTGAGGCCAGCGGCCGCTGGAAGCTCAGAGACAGGCTCTAGGCTGGTCAGCGGTGCATGCAGGGCTGGAGCCTGGCGCTGCGTTTCCATGCTGTGGTGCCATCGAGCTTCGGGACAGCGTGCCTCTGGCACTGGGGGATGCGGGTCTAGAACCTGCGAGGCCCGGGCTTGCCTTTTGGAGTGCGGGTACAATAGAGACCTGGGAAGAGGGCAGTCAGTTAGAGTAGAGCTTTGTCAGGCTGAAAAAGGCCCGCAGGCAGCCCTGGAAGGGCGAGGAACAAATCAGGAGGGAGGATCCAAGGGAGGCCGGTTCTGGTGTGGCAAGTACCAACCAACCGCTACATCCCGTGAAGCAAACCTGACATCTCCTCCCGGGGCGCCCTTTAACGGCCACGGCGCCTATCAGCGCCTGTCAAAGTCAGTCCGAAGCGTCGTGCTCCGCATCCTCCCGCGCCTGCTGGGCTGGGCAGCGGCCCTGCACGCCTGGAGCGGCTTGGAAAGCGCAGCCCGTTTTGCAAGCGAATGCCTTGCTGGCGCTGCGGGGCTGCCTGGCACAGAGCCTGGAGGTCTATATGCCCAGCTCGTGGCAAATACACTTTGAATCTGGGGAGCCAGAAGGGGGAGATGAGAGATCTCAACCTGATGCAACTTCCAGCAAACAGCTGGGTGTCTCCTCTGGGGACACTCCTCAGTCCTCTCCTTGGCGCGCTCTGCTGGTGTCCGCAGATCCATGGACACAAGTTGATTCTACTGCTACCGACTCGTTCAAGGCCGTGTTCTATGAATGGGAAAGTGCCCCCCTCAAATAAACTGGCGTGTGTATTTATGGCAAAATTTTCGCCTGGACCTTAGCAAAGATAGATTTCTCTTTATTTCCCCCTGGTTTGGGATAAAAACGAGGGCATGTGTCACAAATGAAAAATAAACAGAAATTCCGGGTCAAAATATGTTGTCCCCTGTGTTACCTGAAAACACGATGAGGCCGTTTACTGTTGGCCATACTGACGGCGGCAGAGGCCAATAACAGCTCATTAAAAATAATGTTGCAACAGCAAACACGTCCCTCGATTTTACAGCCCCGGACGCGATGTTATCAAACACCAAGAAAATACTTCTTTATTTGTGTTTGGATTCGAGAAAACGGTTCTCAACTGACCCGGTCTATACAAAGTCGAGAAATAACTGGTTCCCCCCCCACTCACAGTTGATTCTTTGTCCAGCTTCCTGAGGCTCCCCGTCCTCTCTCTGCAGGGACCCCCAGGGAGGGACACTATGTCCCTCCCTGGAGCATTCATGTGCCCTCAGTGGGAGGAGAAGTGGTCAGACCACAGCTGCCTGGGACCGGCTGCTTCCCCTCCTCTGGAAGGGAGGATATGGGCTTCTCACTGGGCAGAGAAGAGGCAGACAGACCATTGACTATAGTGGTCCCAATGTGATCCATCTGCCCCCCCCCCCCGCCACTGCAGGTCAAAAAATCATTGGGTGAAACTCATTGTAGAAGCTGGCTTGGGGTTTCACCTCCTTCTTCCACCGCTTGGCAGGGGCAGGAATCACACGCTCCAGGAGGACGCTGGGGGTATAGGAAGAATGGGAGTTGCTTTCGGATTGGCCTCCAAACCTTCCAGCCTTGGAAAAGTGGATCAGCCCATGCCTCTGCTCCAGGGCCCAAACCCAACACTCCTGATTTTACTCTGCGCCCTTCCTCTCTTCCTCCTTGCTAGATCCCAGCTTAATGTTCCTTCCCAGGCACTCTCAATTAATCTCCAAGTCCATGCAAATGACCGACTCCCAGGCTTCAACCCATCAGCAAACATCAGAGCAAATGAGCCTGCAGCTAGCTCAGGGGTTCCTGAGCTTCGCTGCTTCTGGGGGCCCTGGCATCCCCACCCAACACTGGGAGATTTTTAACCTCCCAGTGGCTATTATAACAGACTCAGGTATATCTTGCTGAAGGTGACCCTGGACATCAGCTTTACTCTGATGAGTAAGACTAAGGCAAGCTAAGAAGAATCTTCTAGAAAGAATGGGCGGGAAGCAAAGGTGACTCTGCTTTCTCATTTGATGTAGCCCTAAGTTATTTGGGCTGGTTGGGGGGGGGCGCCCCGCCCTTTCTCACAGCCACGCCGAGGACAGAGATAGACAGACCAACACAACCGGCCAGCCCACCCCCACATAAGAGCCCCAACTCCTTTGGGCAGGGACCTCACTGGGAGCCGTTCAGAGGGTGCTGGGCTAAAGGGCTCTGAGCAGGGGGTAGCCCTCTGGACCCCAGGAGAGCTGGGAGGCTGCACGGGGCTGTTTCTGATAGCAACACAGATGTATTTCTTTGATTTGGTACTAAATAGAGCGGGTGTGTGTACCTCAAACAATATCAAGATAGATATAAACTGCTGCGCACCACCAGGTGCTCATTCCCAGGCAGGCCGCTGAAGTGGCAGGCTCCTGGCGTGGCTGGCTGAGTCCCAGAGCCCGGGGGTGAGCGAGCACCCAGAGAGCTCTTTCTTCTTCCCGGGAGCTTGAGGGGAGCGCAGAGTCTGGCGAAGGCAAGAAAGAAGGTTGGTAGGATTCGCTTTCTCTCCGCCACAGGCTGACCAGACTCAAAGTAGTGGGGCTCAGAGGGTTGTCCAGCCTGGGGTACATTCTGGAGGCCTTGCGTTCGGGGCTACCAGGGGCTCCAACTTCCAGGCCTCTGTGCCCCTTGGGCTCCTGACTCTCCCTTTCTACCCTCTGCGGCAGCGACGTCCTTTGAGAGCGGTGACATACTAGGTGCCGCCCTGCCATTTGCTTCAGCCCCACCTTTCCAAGCCTCTCACCCCGGGAACCCCTCTGGCCTCTTCCCTGCAGTGGACACAAACTTAGACTCCTTGGGAAAGAGACTTAAAAATAATTCCCTGACTGAACCAACCAGGTTAGGGTAAAAGAAACTTAAGCGCCATAGAAATTTCAGTTTGGGGTGCGAGTTCATCCCGATTTCTGCACAAGGTTCCCCAAAGGCGACCCTCCTGCTCCTCCTGAACACCCCCCCCCACTTGTTTACAGGCCTCTGTCCCGTCTTTCGAGGCAGTCCTCAACCCACCAGCTGAGGGGGGGGTGCCTGTATATGCAAATGAGGTGCCCAGAGGGCCGGCACGTGACTCCATTGTGCTGAACGGTGACGCAATTTGGAGCCCCGCACGCAGTTGGGGGGCTATTAGAAAAAGACAACCAGGCAATCTCCGCTTTGCAGCCCTGTCTGTAACCCCGATTTTGAGTTGTTCTGAGGGGGGGAGGCGGTTCCTCATCCCTGCTAGCCCCTCCCTCCCTCAAAAGTACCCACTTCAGCCAGTGTAAAGAACCGGCGTAAACTTGTCTAATAGGGGTCTCAGGGGCACTTCCGCAGACCTCGCCCTGACCCACTCTCCTCTTGGGATTTCTTCCTCCCCCAAACCCCCCCCCCCATCACACCACGCTTCACTAGAGAGTCACGCAGTCTGGAACACCCCGGGCAGGCGAAGGAGAACTGGACTCAGTTTCTGGGCTTGTCTGCTTGTATTTCTCAGGTTCCTTCCTTGGTTGCTGTTCGAAGATCCAAAGTCTATCCCCCCACACCTACTTTTCCTCTGGGCTACAAAGCTTCCCAGAGTGTCTCTTCTGCTAGAGTGAGATGGAGAGAGAAAGGTGGGAAACCAGGCATAAGCGAGGTGGGTACTTCGGTCTATCACCGAATCTGGTGTGGCCGAAGGGGCAGTACCTGCCTTTGGCACCCAACGGAATGTCTTCAAGGAATAGAAAGATTCCTGCTCCCTGGAGCGCCTTCACACACGGGGGGCCCCTCAGTGATGGAGTGCACGCATCAGATTTTCATCAAAGTTCTATTAAGTGAAACATAGGTTGCAGGGCACCCTTTGATTGAAACAGTTTAAATTTTAATTGTGTTTTTAATTTGACATATAGTTGCAGAAAGGAATGACACTGCGTCGCCAAGGGGCGGTCGATTTTCTTAATTTCTCCCAGAGGAATTGATGAGTCTATCAGGGCACTAGATTGGAAAGCCATTAAAGCTCTCTGGTTAGACTGTTAATTGGAACTTGATGGATGGGGGAGGGGGTGTCGGGACTCGTCTATGCTGATCCAATCTTCCTGACTTTCTGTTTTCCAATAAATTACCCAATTCATTTTCCAGCTGCAGATTACATAAATTGTACACCTCTGGGGCGCTCTTTTTCAAAGAGGGAGCCCTTTCCCTCCCCCCCCCACAAAGCCTATTGCAAGATGTCATTTGCACCAAAGACCGAATAGCAGAGGCCCTTGAATGAAAATCGAAACATAATCAACGTTTATACTTAGAAAATTTATTGAGATCATTTTCTCTGGTATTTCCTTATTTTAAAGTTTGGACGCGCCATATATCATAATCCACTCGCGTAAAGGGGGGTGGGGAGTCAGACTGTGTTTAATATTTATCGAAGCTTGATTCCAAGATCAAACTTGTTTATGACTTCATCTGTCATTTCGGAGCGAGCCTTCTTCCACTGTGACCCGACTCCGCCAGCCTGTTTCCCCCCCCACACCCCCGCCGCTGCCCGCCAGAGAGGATCAATTTTTATTAGACTCCTCGGCTACTTGGCTGTGGGGCGCTTTACTATTGAGCAGCGGCATAATCCGCCGACCTAAACTTTTAAGTGTCCTTTTAGTCGCGGCAAGTTGATCATTCTTTGAAGGGGTGGGGTGGACGTGGTGGGAGTAGGGTGCTACTCCAAAGGTGTGCATGGTTTGTCCTGGACGGGTAGAATCCTGTGGAAGCAGAAAGAAGCAGGGTTCCAGGAAGGCGTTTGGCAGCTTAAGAGGGACCCAGGAAAAGGGCCTGCGCTGGTGGCCAAGGCTGGGAGACTCGTATGGATGTATCCAAGAAGGCTGTCGGACCCCCCCCCCCCCTTGACCGCCTTAGGTGCTGGAGGCCATCAGGGCGGCTTTGGCAGAAGGGAGCGAGGAGGACTGGGGATTAGGGCTGGGGCCTCCAGGCCTGGGTCCTTCCCGTAGGCGAGGAGTGCGCGTGCCTGTGCGTGCCGGCGCGCGAGAGCGCGTGTGTGCGCGGGATTGAGCGCTCGGGCCTACACTGGTCCGACACCAGGGGGCACTTGCCGAGTGCGTGTTGAGTGTGGACTCGCTTGTGTAAACCTGAGTGTGTGCGGGACCTTGGGACGAGAAGAGAAAAGAGCACTGTGGAGAAGGACTGGGAAGAGCACGGTGGAGACCAAGGGGAAAAAAAGCAGCGGGTGTAGGCAGGCGGGAGTTGAAAGAGCCCAGAGTGGGGGCCCGCGGTTCCTTTTCACGTTTCACCTAGCCCCATAGCTCAACCCTTCACTTCCCAGGTTCTTAGCCTCTGGTCGGTCCTTGCTGGATTTTGGAGTTGGCCAGGTTTGGAACCTATCCGCAGAAATCACCCCAGCCCCCAACATCAGAGCTTCTGGCCAAATCCTCTAGTGGCCCATACCCCCTCCCCACGCAGCCCCTTTCCTCCTGGACCCCCAATTCAGCTCAAAACTGGAGCTTTCTCCGCCCCCCACCCCACCCACGGGGAGTTGGCAGGTATCGACTTTGAGACCACTACAGCCTCTCTTCTGTTAGCTCAGCCTGGATTGGCCACTTGAATTTCCAAGCCTCAGTTTCCACGCGCGGTGAGAAACAAGGTAGTCGCAGGCTTGTCGGGAAGATTTTAAGTGGGGCATGAAGACGCCCTTGGTGTTTCTGGCTGCCGGCACCAAATCGTCACAACCCCTGAAGGTTTCAACCGAAGATCCCTTACACTCACCCTGAGCCCTGGGTCCCTTCGGGACACCGCACACGCACAGGGTTGGGTGATCTTTCCGGGCCGGGAGCAGGCTCAGAGTCTCTTCGTGGTACTGGCAAAGCCGGAGAGAGAGTGCGGGGTGTGTGTGGGGATTTAGGGGCGCTTTTCCTGCAACCCAAACTGTGCAGGTGCACACCGGCCGGGCAGCGATGTGGCCCGGATAGCCAGAGCCGCCGCCGCCGCGCCCAGGACGCACAAATTGTATTTCAGCACCGGGTCCTTCCAGGTTAATGAGCTGACACCATGATTAAAGCTGACCATTTGTAATGTGTCTCGACCCCGCCGCCAAGCCCTGAAGAGGTTAATGCGGTGATGGAGGCCGGCACCTGCCCCTCGCCGGCCTCCCGGCCCCAGAGCACAGTCCCGGCCCCCGCCCCGTCTCCTGCCCGGGTCTTGCCCGCGCCGCGGACTCCTAATCAATTAGCCCATTAACGAGGCCTTGGAGGAGTTAAGTAGGGAGCGGTTCTGCCACGGGCAGGGCTGCAGTCGGTCACTCACCGCCGTTAATGATATTATAAGCGCTTTACTCAATAACCCCGGCCAGGCCCAGCGAGGTAGGAACTGCACCGTCATGGCGCAGTGTCTGGAACCGATGGGTGCCGGGTTCCAGGGTTCCCTTCTCGACCTGATTTGCACATGCAGGACACCCCACTCCCACCCAGGGCTTAGGGCCTCGGGGAACCCTAGGTCAAGCAGCCGAAGGCCTCAGACTCAATTGCACCAGGAGCCCGACCTGCCTTCTCTTTCTTTTTTCAAAGCTCGTGTAGATAATGTGCTGCCACAGCTCAGAGCCCTAGTGGGAACTGATAGAGAAATTAAAGGGTGAAGGAGTCGAGCTCAGAGGGCTCCCACAGGACATGGGCGAGAACTGAGGTTTGAAACAGGGCTGGGAGGTTTGACGCACAGCTCTGCGTGGTATTTTTATCTCCCGTCAGAAAAAGGAAACTGAGTCTGGGAACTTAAAGATTTGGATCCTCCTGGTTCAACTGGAAAACCATGAAGCCCACCCTCCCTCCTGCCTTTTCCTTTCCTTGCAGTCCAAAGTTTTTCTTTCCGAATCAAATCTAGAAACCACAGATGAGTCTCCCAGAATTGTACAATTCTCCCCTCTCTCCAACAAACCAACACCCAACATGAGCAGAATCCCTAGGAAGGATTGACCTATTCTAGGCTTTCTGGAGCTTTCCCATAGCTACGGAAGGGAAATCTCGGAGGGAAATCTCGTGTGCTCTGAGCAGGGAGCTAACGACTTGGTTGCACCTTTGAGACCCAGTCGTGGGGGTGGAGGTGGGGGAAGCCGGATTGGGACTGGTCGGGTCTAAATTCTCCAAGTCTGTAAGTGGCGGAGCTGGGACCTGAATGCAATAGCTGGGAACAAGAGCTCGAGCTACCCCCCCCTCCCAATCCCCACGACCAGACAGGATCCATCGGGTTGGGCTTGAGACAGAATTTGGGGTGATCTTCAGGGGAACAGAAGTTAGTTCCCGGGGCGCAGCTTGGCTCTGACCTAAGCGCATTCCTTAGGCGCCCGCACTCCCGCGTGCCTCCCTCCAGCGCGGGACACAGTGATGGAGAGGTGGTGGGTGTGCGTGCCGGGTACCAGTATATGAGACTAGGAGAGGAGGTCGAGGGCTTGCAAGGTGCGGCCTGGGGGAGGCCCCACCCGTTCGGAGAGGTTTGTGGCCCGAGCGAGCCGAGGCACCGCAGACCCCGGGGCTGACCCTGCTTGGGCCGCGAGGCTCAGGGCGCGCTCCGGGGCGCACTGGCGCCGCCGGCCCGGCCGGGGCTTTTTGAAATTTTCCGGGGCTGCTCAGCGGCGCTGCGATTGGCCGGGCCCGGGTAACCTCTATGCAAATGAGGCCGCACCACCTCCGCGCTGCCCGCGACCTGCAGAGCCGGCGGCCGAGCGAGGGGCATTCTCGCCGGGGCTGGGCGGCGCACCCTAGTCCTGGCGGCCAGGGACCTCCTCGCAGCCGGCCGGTGCCCGCGTGTGCCCCGCGAGCTGGGCCCGCCTCGGCGGCTAGGCCGCCCCCTCCCCCTGCGCCCCCTCCCCGCCCCTCCCCCGTGCCCGCCTGACTGCACCACCTTCCACCCGCACCGTCTCTAAAGGGACTTCTTGGTTTCCTCCGATTTCTTATGAACCCAGGATGGGCAGCAAGGAAGATGCGGGCAAGGGGTGTCCGGCGGCGGGCGGCGTCTCCAGCTTCACCATTCAGTCCATCCTGGGCGGGGGCCCCTCCGAGGCGCCTCGGGAAGCCGCCGGCTGGCCGGCCAGAAAGCGCAGCCTGTCCGTGTCCTCGGAGGAGGAGGAGCCGGACGAAGGCTGGAAAGCGCCTGCCTGCTTCTGCCCAGACCCGCACGGCCCCAAGGAGCTGGGCCCCAAGCACCATCCCCCCATCCCCTTCCCTTGCCTGGGTAAGGATCGCTCTGGGGAGGGACCCCAGACGCCCGGCACCAGCGGGCCGCCTGGAGGGGACGCGCGCGCGCGCTCTCGGGGCTGCTTCCCTGGCTGGCGGGCGGGCGGGCAGACGGGCAACCGCTGGGGCAACGACCGGGCTGAGCCGGGCCGCCCGCGCGGGCTTGGGGAGGAGGGAGAGTGACTACAGGCTGGACCCGGCCGGCCGACAATGTCCCCTTTGCTCTTGCCATACTTTCCCAGCACCGGGTCTGGGCGCTTGGACTGTCTGTCTATCCCGGATCTCTCTGCGTCTTTTCTAGCTTTCTCTTCCTCTCTTCTCCCTTCCATGCCCCCTCCCTCTTCCTCCTCTTCCCCCTCCCCCTTCTATTGCTCGGAATGATTAGCAAACCAAGATGATTGACAACCGGTCTTTCAGAGACGCTTCCTTTTTTCCCTGCGATCCAGGGATGCCCAGCGTTTGTTTGTCCGTAGTGGCTATTTCCAAACCAGGCCTGTGGAATTGGGCCACCTTGTAAAGCTCGGAAAACCTTCCAGCCCACAGATGACATAGCAAAAACGATGCTAACGTTTCCCCTGCCCACCCCCAATTCCCTGCCAATGCTCCTTTTAGGAATCTGCGGGGGAGGTGGGGGAAAATGTGGAGGCCACCCTAGACTAAAGCCAAGTCCTGCTGCTTTTTAAAGGCCAGCCTAGGTGGCTGAGTCTTTAGGGCCTGTGAGAGTAGGGGGAAAACTCGGAAGAGGCTTAAAGACCCAGGCTGCAGGGCCCCTCCGTCAAATGTGTAGAGTCCTGAAAGGGGTCTCCATGGACCCCCAGCTCCATGGTCTTTCTGTTTTGTTCTCACTCGCCAGGTCCTCCCAAGGGCAGCGGAGGTGCAGGGCCCGCGAGCTCGGAGCGCACGCCGTTCCTTTCTGCCGTGCACCCGGACTTTAAGGAGGAGAAGGAAAGGCTTCTGCCCGCGGGCTCGCCCTCGCCAGGGCCCGAGCGGCCGCGGGACGTGGGCACCGAGCGGCAGGCGGGCGCCTCCAAGAAGAAGACGCGCACCGTGTTCTCCCGCAGCCAAGTCTACCAGCTCGAGTCCACCTTCGACATGAAGCGCTACCTGAGCAGCTCGGAGCGCGCCTGCCTGGCGTCCAGCCTGCAGCTCACCGAGACGCAGGTCAAGACTTGGTTCCAGAACCGCCGCAACAAGTGGAAGCGGCAGCTGGCGGCCGAGCTGGAGGCGGCCAACATCGCGCACGCGTCGGCGCAGACTCTGGTGGGCATGCCGCTGGTGCTCAGGGACAGCTCGCTGCTGCGGGTGCCCGTGCCGCGCTCGCTCGCCTTCCCCGCGCCCCTCTACTACCCCGGCGCCAACCTCTCGGCCTTACCGCTCTACAACCTCTATAACAAGCTCGATTACTGAGCCTGGCCCGCGCGGCGCCTTCCCACTCGCCCCGACCCCCAAGATTACGGAATACATCATGTGTATCTTCATTAGCTCTGAAGGCAGGCCCGCGCCTGGCGATGGTTTCGGGTACCTATGGGCCACGTCGCTCGCTTTCTAACTCCCAAGCAACCAATGCTTTTGGGGGTGAAAGAGGGGGTGTTGATCGTATCGAAAAAGGATGTTCTTGGGAGGTGGTGGAGATTTGGGGTCA
Source organism: Suncus etruscus (assembly GCF_024139225.1). Classification (NCBI taxonomy): domain Eukaryota; kingdom Metazoa; phylum Chordata; class Mammalia; order Eulipotyphla; family Soricidae; genus Suncus; species Suncus etruscus. The sequence continues at coordinate 68,090,460 of NC_064864.1, forward strand.
GATTGGAAACGGAGGGAGGCCGGGAATCAGTATGATGCCAACATTGTCAGGCATGCTTCTCTCTCTCTCTACACACACATACATACATACACACACGCACACACGCACAATCACACACACACACACACCTGTATATATGTATATATGCAAATGCGCTGCCAAACTAGCCCTTAGGGGTTCTGGACAGTGATCTCTCAACGCCTCTTTCTTTTACCTCCATCCTGAGGATGGAAGGGACGAAAGAGGGGGGACAGATTACAGATCTGTAAATATTTTTAAAGAGAAAAATAATAAAAAATCTTTTAAGCATCCTTGGTAACTTTGGCTGGGACTGATTGTCCGGCGTGCTAAGCCTCAGGAGGTCTCTGTCTCCGTCTCCGTCTCGGTCTCTCTGTCTCTGTCTCTTTCTGTCTGTCTGTCTCTCTCTGTGTCTCGCTGTGTCTCTCTGTCTCTGTCTCTCTCTTCTGTCTCTCTCTCTCTCTCTGTGTCTGTCTGCCTTTCCCCCAGCTTTTTCGGGGATGGAACTAGCAGCGGCGGTGGAGACCAGAGCTTGGTAAAGGGTGTCATCCGCTCTAAGGGGCTAAAGGTCCTGCACTTGGGAATCGGGAGGATCCGCATCCACCCTCTTCTACTCCCGTTTGCTCCTAGTAAGCCGAACCAGCCCCGCGGCAGCGCCGAGAGTGACAAAGGGACCCACCGGCCGGCCTGGCTGCATTCTCCCAGCCCTGGGCGCGCGTTAGGCTAGTCCGGGGCCTGGAGCGGCAAGGCGCCCGAGAGGGACCCTGTTCCTTTGACTCGCTCCTCCCTGCATCCGAGAAAGAACCCGCTTCTCTGCCCTCCTGGGTCTGGCAACGCCTAGCCCATTTGGGGGGCTGCGTGTCTGGTGCGGCGCGGGAGCTGGCGAGTTGGCCCTTCGGTCGAGGGGGGATCGGGGCACCGAAAATCCGGAGCCGAGCATGCAGGGGCGGCTGCTCGTTCAGCTCCGGCTGTTGGGGTGATTTTCAGTTTACATTGGAACGGGCCCAATTCCCAGAATTTGCAGGCCAAGACACCTGCGGTCCCCAGGCTGCCACCCACCACTCGGAAACCGTCGGAAAAGGACGCCTGAAGCTGGAGCGAGAAGCTCAGGACCGGGCGTCACGTGGGGGCGGGCGAGCTCCCGGTTCTCCAAGCCTCGGCCTGGGGGCCCAGCTCAGCTTGTGGGGGCAAAGGCGACCCGAGTCCGAAACACCAAGGCCTGTCTGCACTTCCACATGGGAGACTTGATTGTCTCTGGGCCCAGAGGTATGGAAATTGTTCCTGCATCGTGTGAAAACGCACAGGAATCTCCACCAAGCGTGGAAATGCCTGGTAGCTTGTTCATTTGAGTTCCCCCCTTTTTTTCTCTGTTCCCCGGAAGATGTCATAAAGATGTCAAAATCTCTTTTAAGGTGACGTCAAAAGGGTGGAATTCAAGACTCCACCTGCCAGTTAGGAGCTGAGATGCATTTGTTTTCCAAAGTAAATGCTCGGTGGGCCTTAGGACTTACTTAGAACTAGGAGAGATTTTGGCAGGAAAGAGAAAATGAAAGTGACATGCTGGGCCCGGAGAGATAGCACAGCAGCGTTTGCCTTGCAAGCAGCCGATCCAGATCCAGGACCAAAGGTGGTTGGTTCGAATCCCGGTGTCCCATATGGTCCCCCGTGCCTGCCAGGAGCTATTTCTGAGCAGACAGCCAGGAGTAACTCCTGAGTACCGCCGGGTGTGGCCCAAAAACAAAAACAAAAACAAAAAAAAGAAAGTGACATGCTGAGTTTGGATTTTGCTGGTTTGTTTGGTATTCATTTAATTTCAGTGGAGTTTTCTCTTTCGGGTCATTAAATTCTTCTTTTTCTCCTTCGCGACTGTTTGAGTATTTCATCCAGAGGTAACCAACTTTATTTTTTTTTCCAACTTGCTTTCAAAGGAACTTATTATCTAAGACTGGGCCCACGTCAATTTTGTGTACTTCTCTGTAAATTGCATTTAAGAGATGATGGGTCATTATATCCTTGGGCTTATTTCTCTTAGAGGAAGCGGTTTTCTCTAACCAGCTAACCAGCACAGGCAATTAATGTCTCAGTGATTTTGCCTCTTTGTGTGTGTGTGTGTGTGTGTGTGTGTGTGTGTGTGTGTATATGAGAGAGAGAGAGAAAGAGAGAGAGAGAGAGAGAGAGAGAGAGAGAGAGTCCTTCTAGTTTGTCAAAGTAGACTACTCTTCTTCCTCATCTGGAAATTAGCTGTCAAAGGTGGTACAACAGTGTCACTTTCAGAAATCCCTCTCACAGGTAAACAAATACTCTCCTCTCTCATATTTAAAATGCTACTCAAGACTCCATTGTTGCCCGATTTCCTCAAGACTATCAAGTTATTTGAATAATCAACAAACAGCCTCTTCCCAGGCTCTAAACTAGATTTCAAAGATTGACATTTCTTTTTTTTTTTTTTTTGTTTGTTTTTGGCTTTTGGGCCACACCCCGCGGTGCTCAGGGGTTACTCCTGGCTATCTGCTCAGAAATAGCTCCTGGCAGGCACGGGGGACCATATGGGACACCGGGATTCGAACCAACCACCTTTGGTCCTGGATCGGCTGTTTGCAAGGCAAACACCGCTGTGCTATCTCTCCGGGCCCAGATTGACATTTCTTAAAACTCAAATCCAGTCCGGCTGCTCAGAGGGATCTGAATCATACACACACTGGATAATGAAGTACACTCAGATTTTATTAGTGGGTAATTCATGCTCTGAATTTCCAAACACGAATGGAACTAAATAAGCAACTGGGAGAGAGAGCCAAATACAATTACTGGGAGCTAATTTTTTAAGCCAATGTTAAAATGGCTTTAAAATGGTTTAAAAGCAGAGCATTCATTGCCTTTAAAAAAAGAAAAACAAATTCTGAACTTAGTCTGTAACTTCTTGAGAAGAGACAGAGAACCAAGGTTCCTGGTGAGGAGCAAAGAATTTGTTTCTATGCAGTTATCTCATTAACTAATTGCTAAGCAGAAGGAAGGGGCTGTATTATTTGTGTCATGAATTTACAAAAGGAAGAGCACCACCCATCCCGTGTATATGTAAGTGCATCAGGAGCAAAGGAACATTTCCCTATTATTGCACCTTAAAGGTTAAAAACTTTAACTCTAACAATTTCCTTTCACTTCATAAAAAAATCATATAATAAGATTTCCCCCTCAAGACAGTGGAAAGGGATTACTGCATAAATTGAAAAATTTAAAGAGTAATTGAATCAGCGTGCTAGTTACAATTACATAATGCTTTTCTTGCATGGACAGCATTTCTTCTGTTTCTGAAGTATTCTAGAAATAGAAAATGAATTGAATTGAGCCTTCAGTTATAGGTAGGGAGTTGTTGGTGTCTGGTGGGGTGGATAGGGAGAATCTTGTAGTTGTCATTTTAGAATGTTACTAAAGAGTTGGTCTAAAGAAAGATTCCAATGTTCACGCATTGCAAGAAAATGGTGTATTTTCCAGTTTGACTGCGTTTTTGGGCAGAGTTCCTCCTGAGCGAGGACTGGGCTGATAAATGCATCTCTTCAAAAAGTCTTCTCCAAGCGCCTGGCACAGTGTCATTGCTCAATAAATGTGGCCGAAAGCTGAAATTGCGAGCTAAAGCGTAATGTAAATAAGAATGCGTGTATAGATCAGTTTGTCTTCAGAATTAGAATTTGCTTTACAGATGCAAATAAAAAGGGGGGTTTAAAAATCAAGGTAAAATAAAATTAGAGCCAGTAGTTCCTTCACTCAATGTTTGGGAAATCTTTATGGGTATATAGTTTATGTTCAGTTAAAAGTAGAATAATCTAGTTGTATAGACGTTTGAACCCATGGGATTCTCATATCGAAAAAATTAAAGGAGAGGACCAGGATGCTAGGATGGTACTTAAATCTTTTTCCCGCTTCCTATTCAGAGCACCAGCCGGCGTCGACTCAGCGAGACTACCACTCCCAGCGTGCAGCACGCGGACGGCAGAGGGCGTAAACGCAGCCTTGGCGCGATACTTTCTGGGAATGGTAGTTTTCAGCGTTGCCGCCCCTCGCTCGGCTCCCGGCCTCCGGAGGGGGGGGGGGAGGAGGAGGAGGAGGAGGAGAGGAAAAAGAGACCACGTGATCGGAAAAGCCTCCGTTTGCCTTTGCACCGGAACTGATTGGCTGGTTTGCCCCGCCCCTGACCCTCGGGCGGACCAATCGGCGGCCTAGGGCGAGACGTTGGCTTTTGAAAGCAGCCAATAGGAGGACGACGTTGCGGCTTCCTCTCCGCCTCCTTCGTTTAGCCCGCGAGTGTTAGGAGCGAGACTGGGCGACGGCGGTGAGCGCTGAGGGTGGCCGAGTTGTTTGTCTGGAGCGTCCAAGGTAACGGGGCGAGGCGACGGGGGTCCCCGAAGCGGGTTTTTCCGGGGCCCGGGGCCGTCCTCGGGGCTTCCTTTTCCCTTCCCCCGGCTTTCCAGGCGCCTCCGGAGCGGCAGGCCCCGGGCGAGGAGGGGGTGGAGATGGCGGAGTCCTAGTCTGGGGTGGGGGGTGTTCGGCTGTGGAGCGTGTGTGCGCAGGCGCAGACGCCCTGTCAACGACCCTCGCCCCTCCCTCCCCTCCCCGGCCGCTCCCCCCGGATGCCGCCCCCCGCAGATGACGGGCTCGAACGAGTTCAAGCTGAACCAGCCCCCCGAGGACGGCATCTCGTCGGTCAAGTTCAGCCCCAACACCTCGCAGTTCCTGCTCGTGTCGTCGTGGGACACGTCGGTGCGCCTCTACGACGTCCCGGCCAACTCGCTGCGCCTCAAGTACCAGCACGCGGGCGCCGTCCTGGACTGCGCCTTCTACGTGGGTCGCCCCCCCTACGCACACAGACACAGACACACACACACAGACACACATACACACACACACACTGCATCCCAGTTCTGTCACAGGCCCCAGACACACACACACACACACACAGACACACGCACACGCGCACACGCACACGCGCACACACACACACACAGACGCACACACGCGCGCGCACACACACACACACACACACAGCACCCCAGTTCTGTCGCAGGTCCCCTGGGTGGAGGCACTCAGGTGTCCCAGAAGTGGTTGGCAGCGCTGGCTTTGGCCTGTGCATGCTTGCAAACCAGGATCCTTAGGGCTGCTGGTGGTGGTGGTGGTTTTTTTGCAAAAAGTCGGAAATTTCCTCCTCTTAACATGGAGGAACTAATTGCAGCTCTCACTGGCCCCGGTGATCCCCCTCCCTGTCTACCTCCCTCTTTGCTGTTTGCAACGACAGTGGAATTTGGCTGCCTTATGATTCAAAAAGAAGCATTCGGTAGTCCACAGCTTTTTTTTTTTTTTACTCTCAGCCAGCGAGGGAAACTTGCTTTTGAACTTGCTTAGATTACTTTTGTGGAGGGCTGTGTTTGTTGAGTTTGTTTTCAACGAGCTTCTTGCACATATCTTCCTGATGTAGAGGAGCAGGGCAAGACAAACATTTGGGAAGGTTTTTGCAAAGCTTCAGTTTGACATACCTTGTTGACACTTTGTTTTGTAGGATCCAACACATGCGTGGAGTGGGGGATTAGATCATCAATTGAAAATGCATGATTTGAACACTGATCAAGGTAATTGAGCTGCCTTTTTTTTTTTGCAAGTTTTTTTTTTTTGGCTTGTGTTGGAAGAGTCCATGCGTTTATTTAGGAAGAGTAGTTGCCAAAAGTCTTAGCTCTAAGTTAGTTGGCTTTGTTGCAGAAGTGGCCTGAGTCTAGGACTCTATTCTTTTTTTTTTTGTTTGTTTGTTTTTTTGTTTTGTTTTTTGGGCCTCACCTGGGCGGTGCTCAGGGGTTACTCCTGGCTGTCTGCTCAGAAATAGCTCCTGGCAGGCACGGGGGACCATATGGGAACCGGGATTCTAACCAACCACCTTTCGTCCTGGATCAGCTGCTTGCAAGGCAAACGCCGCTGTGCTATCTCTCCGGGCCCAGGACTCTATTCTTAAAGGGTCACAGAATACTATGTTGGTTTGTTGGCAGTCAAGGCTAATGTGCCTTCCAACCTGGTGTTTCACAAATTGCTACTGCCACATTTGGTCTGTTGTTTTGTCAGGAATTTGCAGACTTTGCAGTGATGCTTCAGAGTTCGCTTTATTAGAAATTAGACAGATTGGGCCAGAGAGATAGCATGGAGGTAGGGCATTTGCCTTGCATGCAGGGCAGTGGTTCGAATCCCAGCATCCCATATGGTCCCCTGAGCCTGTCAGAAGCGATTTCTAAGTGCTGCTGGGTGTGACTCAAAAACCAAAAAAAAAAAAAAAAAAGAGAGAGAGAGAAAAAAGAAATTAGACAGATGGACGACAGACATTTAAAATCCTGCCATAAAGCAGTGAATCCTACCCACGTAGCATTTAAATATTGCTTGTCTGATTAATAGGTTATGCTTCATTTCCTAGCTAGATATGAAAGGAATTAGACTTTTTTTTTACGTGGTTGCTTTGGAGCAGAGTAGAAATTGGACTGGAACGTTCTGACACTGAGCTCTCCAGTGGAGCCTTTTGGGGGAGTGGCAGATGCATATGGTAGACAGACAGCAGATTACAACTGGAGGAAACTAGGAGTGAATTGTACAGGGAGGATGGGTAGAAAATGAGCCCAATATTTTTTTTTTTAAACACCCCAAATTCTAGTCAGAAGTGATTTTTGCATTACAAACACTGTCCCATAATTTACCACTGCATATGTTTGGTTTTGTTTTTTAGCAGTTTATTCTACATAGTAAGTTGGCTTCCTGTAATCATTATTTCTTAGGCAAGCATATTGAAAAACAAAGAGTTTCAGTGCTTGAGATCATAAGGGAAGTTTCTTTGTTTTCTCAGAAGGTCATTGCTGACACCTTTTTTTTTTCCTCCCGACTCCCCTCCTGCCCCCTGTAACTTTTCTTATTTGACAGGTAGTTTCCTGTTGAAGGATTAGGGACGGTCTTGGTTGTGTTTTTGGCACACAGACAATTAGTTGATGTTGGTTGCATGAATGAATGAATGAGACAGATTTTCAATTAAAAGGAAAGAAATGATGTGTTGGACATTTGTCCCACATGAAAACTAGAAAACTTTTCCTTACCCTTAGCTCTTAGAAAATCTTGTTTTCTTAGAAATAATTGGTTTGATGTGATTAATTTTATTCAGACCCAGAGGACCAGGGATCCTCATTCATTTGTTCATTCAACAGGTGTTTCTTGTGCACCTACAATAGGTAACATCAGAAATTATGCTAAAAATAATCAGTACCAGAGTTAAAAGATGGTCTTTGATTTTTAAGGACTCTAGACTTAGGTGGTGAAAAAACCTTGTGCCCTCACTAACACAGTTAAATGTAATCTGCAATGCAGGTCTGTGACCTGAGTCAGTTCGCCATTTCAGTGACTTGGATGGCACCGAGGTGAGCTGATTGGTTGGGGTCCCCAGGAGTCATGCAGTTTCTGCAGAACAGATACCGGGAAGATTGAATGTGGAAGGAGTGTTTTCTTTGGCTGTTAACTCTACTCAGTCGAGTAAAGCAGGTCCTTGATTCTTTCCTCCCCATGCAGAGAATCTTGTTGGCACTCACGATGCCCCTATCAGATGTGTTGAATACTGCCCCGAGGTCAACGTGATGGTAACTGGGAGTTGGGATCAGACCGTTAAGTTGTGGGATCCCAGAACTCCTTGTAATGCCGGCACCTTCTCTCAGCCTGAAAAGGTAGGTTTTTAATATTGCTGCCAGAAGTTATGATTCTTGGGGTGGTTTGACTCGATAATGTGTTTGAGGAATAAGAGTGCATTTAGAAGTGAGCGTTGAAGAGGAGCTAAGGTGTTGCTAAGTGGTAAAGCATTTTCATGTTTGAGGCCCAGGGTTTGATTTGTGGCACCACAAAAACAGACAAAAACAAACACACCAATACTTGTACACACACCAAAAAAGGTGAATCTGTTCTACAAACTCAGATGAAAATGGATTATGGTGTTTCTGTCAGCTTTATTTTCTGTCAATGGTTGTATTTGTCTCAGAAGAGACTATTTCAGAACAAACCCACATTGTCCCTAGATTCAATAGATGGTCAGTGCTTTAGATCCCAGAGCTGAGAAATAACCGTCCCTCCACCCTTCAGGGAACTCACTTAGCCCAGACTGCTGGGAACATTCAGTGGCATTTGTTGTGCCTGAACTAGAAAGTGGCCTTGAACTTGGCTCATTTCACCTGGCACCTGGAGCTGCTGAGAGGGAGAAATGCGGGATTTATTTTGTGTCTGTTGAGAAACGTTTCCTGTGTTCTGTGACTTTTCCTGTTTTCTAGTATTGACAGGTAATTTAAGGTTCCCCTGAACCCCAGGCTTTGTACACCTCCTTAAAACTTTGGATTGTTCTGACCTCTTGGTAAGGACACTGCAAGTACTTGAGTATTTGGGCTGTCCTTTTCTCTGGCTCGGGGTGGTTCAAGGGTTTTTTGGAGCTGAAAAAAGGCTCCTTAGCTGAGTCTGTTTCCTTGGTGTGACTATCCTGTTCAGCTCCCTTTAGTGTCAGTATAGACTCTGGCGCATCCAAAAGCTATTATTCCTGTCACATCTCAGAAAAAAAAAAAATCTACTCCTGACAAGACCTTTGTTCAGAATAGAATAATTGCATTGTTTCTAGTTTTGATTCATGGTTGTATGTAACATGTTAAGGGCAGTGATGAATCACTGACAGAATATCATTTAGTGGGGCAGCCACACTGAATCAAGCTGCTTAGTGGCTTTGCAAGGTTCATTATGTCACTTTTTTTAATACTTTCTTGATAAATGTACAGTCCTTGTCAGGAGCGTGACAGTGGTCTTGCTTGATTTATGATCAGTGGGGTAGTAGAAGGACAGGTAGGAGCTTGTGTATCACCTGTCCAGCAAAGATCTAAGGTATCACTCTGGTCTGGTTGTCTCTTTTTGGATTCTGGAGTTTTTAGTGCTTCATATGTCTAGGTTTATTTACCATTTTTCTATAAGCATTTTGTTTTCTCAATAAGTCTAGCTAAATCTATTTTTCCTCTCTAAATATACTTTTATTAAATCAATTCTTTTTAATCATAAATATTGTAGAGACTATTGGGTGGTTGTATTTTTTTGACTGGTGGTTTATATGTCACGTGGTGTAGTGATTGCTACCTGATGGTTTAATTATTGACTTAAGAGCTGTCGTATATTACCATGATATGGGTTCCCCTCATCAGAAAAAAGTTTTTAGTGACTCTTTAGGTTTTAAAACGTTAAATCAAGTTAAATTAGAGTTGTTTGTTCATCAAAAATAATGATATAATTAAAGTAAAATTTAAAAGATGTGTTTATCAATGAGGAACTCTTGCCAACATGCTCATGAATTTACTCAATTGGATTCCCAAGTAACATGTTTGGGCGGGAAAAAGCACTTTAAATGCTTCTTGCTAGAAATTTCATGTTTTCTTATAAGGAAATTGTTTATGGAAATTGTTTCAGTGTTGAAGAAAAGACCTTAAGTGACTTATGGCTCTCAAGGGAATTGGTACCTACAGAGTTGATTGTGCTTTCCAGTTTTCCTGAAGATGAACTTTTCTCTGAGCATTTAGTGTGACATCAGGACCAAAGAATTTGCCTTGTCATTTGCCAGGCCAATATCCTATCTTCTCATTTGGAGTTTATCTATGGTCCAAAATAGCTACGCCGATTATTAGTGATGGGTTTCCTTATTTGTCTGCAAAGACTTATTTGAGTGTGGCAGCTGGATAAACCAGGATTTTTAGAGTTCAGTGAATCTTTCTGATAGACCAAAGCAAAAAAACTTTGAAAAGTGATTGTTTTATGAAAAGCCAGAAACCACCAAAAGGTATCTTGAGTTTTTAAGTGACATTATTGTTTACTTTTTATTTTTGGATTTTGGGTCACCCCTGGTGACGCTCAGGGGTTACTCCTGGCTCAGGAGTAGAGAGTTTCTTTCCAGCTCAGCTCAGAAATTGCTCCTGGAAAGCACGAGGTACCATATGGTATGCAGGGATTTGCAAGGCAAACGCCCTACTGCTGTGCTATCTCTCTGGCCCCTATTGTTTACTTTTTAAGTTATTTGAGTATTAATTCTCTAAAATGTTTCTTTTTACTTAATGGAAATCTCTTGTACAATATTTTGGGATACTTTGTGTTTGTTTCGTGCAAACGCATGATTTAAATAACTGTATGTAGTTAACATATTGTTCCTGAATTTGAAGTTCACTTTCCAGAGGTCTGATGAGGGTGTGTGCCCTTGATTTTCCTCGAAAGATTGTGCTCAGGTGGGGAGATGATGCTTAACAAGTTTGGGTCTTTTTTGAAAGGTGTACACCCTCTCAGTGTCGGGGGACCGGCTCATCGTGGGCACTGCAGGCCGCCGAGTGCTGGTGTGGGACTTGCGGAACATGGGCTATGTGCAGCAGCGTCGGGAATCCAGCCTCAAGTACCAGACCCGCTGCATCCGGGCCTTCCCAAACAAACAGGTGCTTGCCTCTGCCCACCTGTTCTCTCTGTCCTGTGTCTGTCTGTCTGTTGCCCCCTCCACTCCCATTGCTTCCTTTGGAATTAAAAGACTGGTTTGCTTTTAGAGTTTATTTTTTCTATTTTTCTTTTGAGTACTGACTTGGAATTTCCTGCTGGTATATTTTCAGCAGACTCTTAAAAGGGCCAAGTGTACTAATTCACTTTTAGGAAAGACCTTGATGTTCAGAATGCTGATTTGCTAGTGGTATGACTAATAGTTTTCTGATTGCTTATTGGTAAAAATCAACTGATCAACTGAAAAAATTTTTTTTCGGTATTTGGGCCATAGCCGGTTATGTTCAGAGGTTATACCTACCTGGCTCTGCGCTCAAAAAATCATCCCTGGCAGGCTTAGGAGACCATATGGGATGCTACAAATTGAACCCAGGTCTGTCCTGGGTTGGCCGCATGCAAGGCAAATGCCCTACCATTGTGCTATCATCCAGGCCCCTATTTACTTTTTTTTTTTAATCAATGAAAGTTTTAAAGAAACTACTAACTTTTAATTTTAAATGTTAAAATTTAAAACTACAAACTTTTTTAATCAAAGAAAGTTTTACAGAACTTCTGAACTAGAAGCCAGGACATTCATATTTAAATGTGAAAATGAAAGAGTATAGAATTAGTTGTTTTTAGATTTTGCTTCTTTGTAACCCTAATACTAATACAGTTTTTGGTTTTTTTTTTTTTTTTTTTGGCTTTTGGGCCACACCTGGTGGTACTCAGGATTTACTCCTGGCTCTTCACTTAGAAATCACTCTTGGCAGGCTTCAGGGACCATATGGGATGGTGGCTCTGTGCAAGGGAAACTCTCTCCCCACTGTGCTATCCCTCTGGCCACTGTTTTTTGGTTTATTTTGGGGCCATCCCTCATTCTTGGCAGGATTCTGGGCACCAAATGTACTGGACCAGAATCCCAAGTTGTGTGCAAGGCAAGCACTTTAACTGCCACACTATCTCTGACCCACTGATAGTTTTCCGTCCACTCTGATGGGTAAACATCAATCTTTTCTTTTGTTGCTGTTGGTTTTTTTTTTTTTTTTTTTTTTGTTTTTTGTTTTTTTTTGGGCCACACCCAGCGTTGCTCAGGGGTTACTCCTGGCTGTCTGCTCAGAAATAGCTCCTGGCAGGCACGGGGGACCATATGGGACACCGGGATTTGAACCAACCACCTTTGGTCCTGGATCAGCTGCTTGCAAGGCAAACACCGCTGTGCTATCTCTCCGGGCCCTTGTTTCTTTCTTATTTTTTGTTTTATTTTTTTTTTTTTTGGTTTTTTTTTTGGGGGGGGGTCACACCCGGCAGCGCTCAGGGATTACTCCTTGCCCTATGCTAAGAAATCGCTCCTGGCAGGCTCAGGGGACCATATGGGATGCCGGGATTCGAACCACCAACCTTCTGCATGCAAGGCAAACACCTTACTTCCATGCTATCTCTCCACCCCATTGTTGTTTCTTTTTATTTTTTTTTCCCGGGGGGGCACACCTGATGGTGATTAGGGATTACTCCTGGCTCTGTGCTCAGAAATCATTCCTGTCAGGCTTGGGGGACCCCTGGACTGCCAGGGATCGAACCCCGGTCTGTAAGGCAAACAGCCTTCCTGCTATACTATTATTGCTTTGATCCCTTAAGAAAATTTTTTGTGGGGGCCGGAGAAATAGCACGGAGGTAGGGCATATGCCTTGCATGCAGAAGGATGGTGGTTCGAATCCTGGCATCCCATACGTCCCCCGAACCTGCCAGGAGCGATCTCTGAGCGTAGAGCCAGGAGTAACCCTTGAGCACTGCCGGGTGTGACCCAAAAACCAAAAAAAAAAGAAAGAGAATTTTTTTGTTATTTTGTTTGTTTTTTAGGGGGCCACACCTGGCAGCGCTCAGGTTACTCCTAAAATAGCACTAAGAAATAGCTCCTAGCAAGCCTGGGGGACCATATGGGATTCTGGGGATTGAACTTGGATTCACTCTGGGTCAGCAGCATACAAATGCCCTACCGCTGTGCTTTCACTCAGGCTCCTTAAGAAAACGTTTTTGAACCAAAAAAATTGAAAGGCAGAGAGATAGCATGGAGGTAGGGCATTTGCCTTGCATGCAGAAGGTTGGTGGTTCGAATCCCGGCATCCCGTATGGTCCCCTGGGCCTGTGAGTAGCGATTTCTGAGCATAGAGCCAGGAGTAACCCCTGAGCGCTGCCGGGGATCGAACCGTGGTCCATTCTGGGTCAGCAGCGTGCAAGGCAAATGTCCTACTGCTGTGCTATCTCTCTGGCCCCAACATCCTATTCTTAACAATTTTTTTCTTAAGTAATTCTTTTATTTTGGTTTTTGGGTCACACTCAGTGGTGTTCAAGAGTTATTCCTGGCTCTTCACTCTGAAGTTGCTCCTGGCAGGCTCAGGGGACCATATGGGATGCCGCGATTCGAACCGGGGTCCTGTGTTGGACACATGCAAGGCGAATGAATGCCTTGCTATCACTCGGGCCCCTTCTTAAGTAATTCTTTTTTTTTTTTTTTTTTTTTTTTTTTTTTGGTTTTTGGGCCACACCTGGCGGTGCTCAGGGGTTACTCCTGGCTGCCTGCTCTCAGAAATAGCTCCTGGCAGGCACGGGGGACCATATGGGACACCGGGATTCGAACCAACCACCTTTGGTCCTGGATTGGCTGCTTGCAAGGCAAATGCCGCTGTGCTATCTCTCCAGGCCCTCTTGAGTAATTCTTAAAGTAATTTGTTTATCTAGCACTTTTTCTCAGAGTATATTCCCCAATTTATGAAAAACAGTATGTAAAAATATGATTATATTTCTTCATAGGTTGTTTTACAGGAATGAATATTCCTATCTTAGAATTAAAAATATTTAAAATATGGGGCAAAAGAGAATAGTGGTTAAGATGCTTGCTTGGCATGGCAAGTGTTTATTCCTATCACCATGTATGATTTCCCTGAGTGTTGTCAGGAGTGATTCCTGAGTGCAAAACTCAGGGGCAAGCTCTGAGCCCTGCGAGGTGTGACCTCCCCCAAACAAAAACAATTAAAATACAGATTTACTGCGCGCGCGCGTGCGTGCGTGCGTGTCACACCCAGTGGTGCTCAGGGGTTACTCCTGGCTCTGTGTTCTAGAATCACTCCTGGCTGGTCAGGGATCATATGGAATGCTGGGGATCGAACTTGGGTCAGCTGCATGCAAGGCAAGTGCCCTTTCTGCTGTGCTGTTGCTCCAGCCCCAGTCTTATCCCTTTTTTTTGGGGGGGGTTTTGGGGTTTTGGTTTTTGGTTTTTGGTTCACACCTGGCAGCGCTCAAGGGTTACTCCTGGCTTTATGCTCAGAAATCGCTCCTGGCAGGCTCAGGGAAGTTCATGGGAAGCCAAGATTCGAACCACTGACCTTCTGCATGCAAGGCAAACGCCTTATGCTATCTCTCCAGCCCCAGTCTTATCTCTTTTAATAGACTATTATTTCAAGAAAAAAACCCGAAGATTTGAAGTTGTGAATCTTGAACACTGCTGAAAATTTATGTTGTTTGTATTTAAATGTGGTTTGCTAAAAATAGGTAGAATTACGTGGAAGACTTCTTTTCTAGTTAATTTTCAATTATTGATACCATAGTTGAAAACAATTCTTAGAGGTGAAGAGACAGAAGCAAGGAAAACATATTTCTTGTGGAATAACTGATTTCTTTCTGGACAGAACAACAAATGGTAATTGAAGACTTTATTTTGGGGGCCACACTCGGCCTTACTTCTGGCTGTGTGCCATAATCATTGAGGACTTTACACACGGTAATAGACAGTTTTGTCTGTAAGTCTCATGGCACAGTGTAGAGAACTAGTGATACCTAAGTATTTCATACACTATAAAGATAGTGTTTTTAAGCTTTTGACGTGATCAAACTACTGACTACTGTTTAGACACTTCTCTAAAGGGCTTTATCTAGTCAAAGAAGTCATCATTTGGAGTGGGGCTGAATGTGGTCGGTGAGGTCACAGCCTTTCCTTTGGACACTGGATTCCTTACTTGAACCTTCTCCGCTTGCACTGCAGGGCTATGTGTTAAGCTCCATTGAAGGCCGAGTGGCAGTTGAGTACTTGGACCCTAGCCCTGAGGTGCAGAAGAAGAAGTATGCCTTCAAGTGTCACCGACTTAAAGAAAACAATATCGAGCAGATTTACCCAGTCAATGCCATTTCCTTTCACAACATCCACAATACATTTGCTACAGGTAAAATAGGATAAGTTCTCCTAGCGTGGATTATTAAAAGCACGTCATTTGGAGGGAGATGGCTTCTGGGGCTGCGTTAGGTATCAGGACCCAAGGTTTGATCCTTGTCACTGCATGTTCCTTTGAACAGTCCTCTGTATGGCCTGATGTCTCCCCAAAGGAAGTCATCCCACCCCACAAAGTTTTGTCATCCATTGAGCACTAAAACATTTATACTTCAGTGGGGCTTTTCTTTTTTTTTTAAATGTGCTTGGCACTTTGGGGGGAATCTGGTAGGCAATTCCTTGGAGAAATTATGCTTTTATGACCTTAAAGATATGCCATTAAGGTGATGATTCTTCCTGTATCTGCTCTTAAGAGCTGTTCTAACTCATGCCATTTCTGGCAGGTGGTTCTGATGGCTTCGTGAATATCTGGGATCCCTTTAACAAAAAGCGGCTGTGTCAGTTCCATCGGTATCCCACCAGCATCGCCTCACTGGCCTTCAGCAACGATGGAACGACTCTTGCAATAGCATCATCATACATGTATGAGATGGATGACACGGAGCATCCCGAAGATGGGATCTTCATTCGCCAAGTGACAGATGCCGAGACAAAGCCCAAGTGAGTATGCTTCACCTGTGTTTGAGCCTTTTCTCGTCTTCAACCCAGGATTTATTAATTTTTCTACCTCCATGAATAGCATTGTTGATGCCTGCTCGATATTACAGCTGACTGTAGGGTCGGAGTTGATTTTATCTTGTTCCCCCAAGCTTTCAATATCCGTAGGTTGATAGACGGCTGATGGGTAAAATTGTGCCTAGTTGTTTTGTAGAGAAGAATGTCAAACTCTCATTCTTCTTGAATAGGCACCATTATTTGAACCCCCGGAGTTATTACGAACTCATTGCTTCAAAATTAAGTTGAGGAATTTTAAGAGTAATTTATTTGAGCAGATTCTATTTGAGGTATTTAAGAATGTGAACTGCCAAAATTCTTTCCTCTCTACAGAGGTTGTTTCTTTAATACTGACACAAAGTGAATGACCTTCAAGTCTGACTGGAAACCCAGAGTAATAATAATACGGCCTTGTCTGAAATAGCAAATTTCCTTAGTTTGGAAATTTAATAGATAATCGTTGGTTCTTGGTTATAATTATTGATAGAGAGGAACCAGTTACATTTTTGGTTGGGGGAGGTAGGAGGGCATCAGAAGGGCAAAGCTCTTAACTGAGTTAGTTTCCTGCATTAGACTTAGAGAAAATGTACTTGGCGCATGTAAAACTAAGCATGCCCCACCCCGCCTGATGTCTGACCCTCAGCCTTGCCCGTGAGGGGCGTCCTGGGTAAACTGCTGCAGAGCACATGGCTTGGGGCTCCTCTTCTGACCACTGAACAGGTTCCACTATTTGAGGCTAAATTAGTTGCAGCCTGAGAAGGGAGAGAGTAAAGTATTTATTATACATTGAGGATTTACACCTGCTTAGGTAGATTGGCCTTAGGCCTGACGTATGGGAAGCCCGTTGGGTAAAGGGCTCTGTTTGCATCTGCTCGTTCACTTTTGTGTTCCTATTTTGGCCCGGCCATTTTGATCTCATGCTGTTCTTTTTTCTTTTGAACTTGTAGGTCACCCTGTACTTGACAAGATTTCATTTACTTAAGTGCCATGTTGATGATAATAAAACAATTCGTACTCCCCAATGGTGGATTTCTTACTATTAACAAAGAAACCAGGGAAAAAATACTAATTTTAATACTATAAGAACCTGAAAATAACGAAAAAGAGGTTTTTGTTGTTGTTGTTGCTGTTATTTTTTTTAAATAAACATTTCTTAAATGTATGAGACGGTTTGATGGCTTTGCTGCATTAAAGGTGTTTGGGCAAACGGTATGGAGGGCAGTAACTGCACTTTTGAGAATTGGCTTTGACCTTATTTTTTGTTTCCATTGTAGAAATAAATGTTTGTCAATAAATATGAACAAACCCCTTTGCATTCTTTATGGGCTTGAAATGGTAGAGGAAAAAGCTCTTGAACCATTAGTTTCTTTTGCTGGTTCTAGTTGCTAATTCTAAAGCTGCTTCAGACCGCCTCATGAGGAGGTTAATCTACAATTAAACAATATTTCCTCTTGGCCATCCATTATTTTCAGAAGCAGATGGTTCATCATTTCCTGGGCTGTTAAACAAAGCGAGGTTAAGGTTAGACTCTTGGGAATCAGCTAGTTTTCAATCTTATTAGGGTGCAGAAGGAAAACTAATAAGAAAACCTCCTAACATCATTTTGAGACTCTAAACAATTATTTATTAGCAAACAATTGATCCCAGAAGGGCAAATTGTTTGAGTCAGTAATGAGCTGAGAAAAGACAGAGCATATCTGTGTATTTGGAAAAATAATTGTAACGTAATTGCAGTACATTTAGACAGGCATCTATTTGGACCTGTTTCTATCACTAAATGAATTTTTGGAAACATTAATGAGGTTTACATATTTCTCTGACATTTATGTAGTTCTCATTCCCATTGTAGTTGTCCAGTGCTGGTGATTAAAGTTAGAACTAAATAAAAATAGAGTAGCGAGAATGAGATTCATTTCTACGTAATCCTCTAAGCCAGAACACGAACTTCGCTTGGCCTCTTCTTGGTAGTTCCCAATAGTATTGTTTCGATCATCCCTTTTATAGTAGTTTAAAGTAGTGACCAATGTATGTCTCAGAATGGGGATTTGGACCTGGATGAAAGTGAATTTTGTTCATTAAAAAAATAACAATTGGGCCCGGAGAGATAGCACAGCGGTGTTTGCCTTGCAAGCAGCCGATCCAGGACTTAAGATGGTTGGTTCGAATCTCGGTGTCCCATATGGTCCCCCGTGCCTGCCAGGATTTATTTCTGAGCAGACAGCCAGGAGTGACCCCTGAGCACTGCTGGGTGTGCCTCCCCCCCCAAAAAAAAATAACAATTGTTTTTTTCTAAAAAAAATAATAGTGGTACAGAGGAAGGCCTTGTGTTTATTAAATTACGTTGGTACGAACCGTGGAAGTCTGAGTTCGTGTTTTGAAATATATTTTCTTCATTGCAGGTCCACCTAATCACCTCGTGTTTCTCTGTGGAAAGCTTTGTGTGGTTCCTACCAATGCTTGTACCTCCCTGGGGCGCTGTCTGCATGGGGCCGTGTTGTTCAGTGCGTGTATTTCTGTTGTCTTGTCTCCTAACAACTTGTTTGCTCCCCTCCCTCTGCTGCTGTGGGCCGTGGTGCCTTTGTCCTCAGTAGTGGTAGAGCCGAACCTGGCTTGCCCTTGCCAGCCCAGTTGCTGTTGAGGGGCGGCTTGAGCGTGGGTTAAAAAGTGACCTGTCACACACCTGCCCGTATCACTGCTGTGCTGCCCAATAAAGCCAAAATTCCCAACCCTGTGCTCTTGGGTGTGTTTCGATGTGATGATTGATGGCAGGCACTTTATCAAAAGAAAATTAAAAGGTTGAAGGCCTGGTGGGGTTGATACTGTATCCTTAGGGCCACACTGACTGCCTTGTGTCATTATGATTTCCCCTCATGGACATGGGGGGCTCCTGACCTGGACATTGTGATGCCCTGAAGAACTGCCATTACCCATGTCCCTGAATCCTTGCCCAGTCAGCAGAGCTTCTAGCCACAGCGCTGTCCCAGGTTGGCACAGGTACATGCTCAGACCCAGCAGCGACTGTTCCATCTGCGTCCCACCATTGTAGGGATTTGTCCTGTGAAGGTCATAAAACTGGGTCAGGGCAGAGGGTACATTCACTGAACTATAGGAGAACTGAGTACAAGAGGGTTTGGGCCACACCTGGGCAGTGCTCAGGGATCACTCCTGGCATTGCTTACAGTCCCAGGGGGATGCTGGGGACTATCAGGTTGGTCATGTGCAAGGCAATTGTCTTTCCCCCTGTTCTTTCTTTGTGCCCCTTGGGGCCGGGGGTGTGAGTTTTGTCTGGTGTATTTATCTTTAGAAACCCACAATCTGGGCCCAGAGAGATGGCACAGCGGCGTTTGCCTTGCAAGCAGCCGATCCAGGACCAAAGGTGGTTGGTTCGAATCCCGGTGTCCCATATGGTCCCCTGTGCCTGCCAGTAGCTATTTCTGAGCAGACAGCCAGGAGTAAGCCCTGAGCACCGCCGGGTGTGACCCAAAAACCAAAAAAAACAAAAAAACCCACAATATTCTGAAATCTGTGTCTCGCCATTGACTATGGCTACATTTTCTCGGGGCGACCCAGACACCTCAGAGTCTGTTGGTTTCTGTACCTCAGGTTTCTCCTATTTAAAAGGGTCTCTCTGTTCTTTAGGGGCCTCCCAAGTCGGGCTTAAGAGACCAGGGCTGGGCCCAGAGAGATAGCACAGCGGCGTTTGCCTTGCAAGCAGCTGATCCAGGACCAAAGGTGGTTGGTTCAAATCCCGGTGTCCCATATGGTCCCCCGTGCCTGCCAGGAGCTATTTCTGAGCAGACAGCCAGGAGTAACCCCTGAGCACCGCCCAAAAACCAAAAAAAAAAAAAAAAAAAAAAGAGACCAGGGCTGACTTGACCAGTGTTTCTGTGTGAGGCCTGAGAATGTGACAGTTTGGACCCTGAGGTGCTCAGACCCCCAGGGCCACACTTTTTTTTTTGCAGGGGCCTCCAGAGCAGCACCTGGTGATGCTCCTGGGCCCCTGTGCTTAATCCTTGTGCTACCTTTGCTCCCCTTTCAATGTTTTAGAACCCCCAACCCTGTCTTCAGCACTCTTTGCCACACCAGTTACTGTCTTGTTTTTCTCCCTATTGTACCACCTCTGACAGTGTTTGAGGGCCCATATGGAATGCTGGGCATCAAACCACCCTGCACCTCCTTCCCTCCTTTCATCTGGAGCCCAGCTTAGGCTTCTGTAAGGGAAATGTAGGAGCAGGTCAGCTCAGTATGTGGATCTGCAGCCTGAGGGTATGGCCTCTGGGTGCTGAGGACCTCTCTTCCTTTCTCCCTCATCCTCTCCCTTTCTCGCTCTGGCTCAACTTCCCTTCCCAGAACTGACTCCAAAGAAACCAGCTAGGAAGGGTGGTCACTTCTACCTGCGAGCACTGTGCCCCTTCTGTGGATAGTAACCTGAGGCCTCCCTCAAAAGGAGCAAGGCAGGACAGGCTGGTGCCCTTTCTGGGGTTCTGCTGGGCAGGGTGTTCTGTCCATACTGGTTCCCCTTTGGCATGTGGAGAAGCTGAAGGCTGCATCAGCGCCTCCTGGTCTGTCAGTCCAGGCCCATGTTCCCAGGGTGCACAGCCACTCAAGCCACTTTTGCTGTTGAAGCTGGGCTTTGTTGTTGTTGGGCCACATCCAGCAGCGCTCAGGGTTTATTCCTGCCTGGCTCTGCATGCACTCAGAAATCATTACTGACAGGCTCAGGGGACCCTATAGGATGCTGGGGACCAAACCCGGGTCAGCCATGTAAAAGGCAAATGCCCTTCCCACTTTGCTATATCACTCTTGCCTGAAGCTGGGCTTTCTTGAAGTGGCAACTGGCCTCTCTGTGGTGGAAAGGTTGCTGTCAGGCTGTCAGGTGACACTAGATCTTTCCGCCCATGAGTCTTGGTGTGTGTTAGCCCAGCTAGGAGCTCAGAGTCCAGCAGTAAGGAAATACCCTTAACTTGCATTCATCGTAGTTGCCCCCAAATTCTGTGAATCGGAGGAACCTTTTAGTTCTCTCTAGCACTGAGGCATTTGGTTTGGTTTGGAGGTCACACCCAGCAATGCTCTGGTCCTGGTAGTGCGTGTGGGTACCATATGTGATACCTGGGGTCGAATTTGGGTTGGCACCTCACCTTCGTTCTGCTTCTGCCCCATTGAGCTGTTTGGCCCTCTTGAAAACACAGGCCATGAGTCTCAAATCTGTTCGGTGCTTTCTACTCTGTGTTGCTCTGAGTTTTCCTTTGAATCCTATGCACGTTCCTCTTGGTGATCCGTTGTTCCTATATCTGTCCTCGTTCCAGCTGTCACATGAATGTACTTTTTGTCCCCGCTGGGATGAGCCCTGCCTGCTTGTAATGGAGGCGGTTGGTTATTCTCCCTGCTGGCATTTAGCATTTCTGGATGCTCTTGACTTGCTCCGCTGTCCCTTGTGTCAGGTGCAGACGCTGTTTCTGTTCTCGATGTTTGAGCACTGGCCACTCGGCTAATGCTGCATAATCAGAGATGGCCCATTATCCAAATGATTTCCAGTATCATTTGGAAATAGATGTTCAATGTTCCTTCAATGTTTTGTGCTGGGGATGGATGGAGGATTTACATTTTTTAAAAATTTATTGCTCATTGGGCCACACCCATGGTATGTGATCAGGGATCATTTCTGGGGGGACCCAGGGGTCAAACCTGGGTTGGCTGTGTGTGCAAGGCAAGCGCCCACCCCCACCCCTCCATATTATCTCTAACTACCTTTGTTTATTCCTCAAGAAGCAGTTCCCAGGGCTGGAGTGGTAGCACAGTGGTAGGCTGACTCAGAACGGACCCCAGTTCAATCCCAGGTATCCCAATACTATACTATATCCCATATACTATATGGGATACCCCCAGCCAGGAGCGATTTCTGAGCGCAGAGCCAGGAGTAACCCCTGAGCACTCCTCGGTGTGGTCCAAAAACAAAACAAACAGAAAAGAGGCACTTCTCAGCTGTTGTGGCAGTAAATAATTCATTTTTGAAAAATGTAGATCATAGCAGGCAAAGAATGACACAGCTGTCACCAGGAAACCACATTTTGGCTTCTATATGTCTTTCGCTCCAAATTTTCTGTGCGAGTTTCTCTTAACTAAAGTTAACCAGATTGGCTGAAAATGAACCAATGTGATGGATGGTCACTTGTATATGACTTGCATAACATTGACTTTGGCTGGGGTCATTCCAGGTGTCCCTTGAAGTACTAGGTTCCAGTTGCCCCAAGAGCATCTGGAGTGTCTGCATGAGTGTCACTGGCATAGCTCAGAGGAGCCTGCCTGGGTTTGTGGCCTGGACTTGCACTTAAAGGTGCTGCTGAGGCAGGCTATGGGCTGCTGCTCACTAGGGCCCTTCACTGGGCGAGTTTCCCTCGTTTCCTTGGGACTTGGATGCGCCTGACAGCCAGCCCAGGACCATGCAAGGAGGCGCAGTTTTAGCAAATGTGGTTCAGGCACAGTGATTGAGGATGGTGGGAAAATTCATCCATCAGCTGTTCTTACTGTCTGTCTATGGAGGGTTGCCTAGTGTAACGGGGATTTGAATGTGCCAGCCACCTTGTTAGCCGCTGGGTTCCTGCCTCACTGGTTTCTAGTTGGGTGGGGCATGTGGCTGCAGCAAGAGGTGTAGAGACACTGGAACAGACAAGGGCCATATCTTGACTGCCCCCTGAGTCTCTTATCCACATCCCCATTAATGAAGAAGGAAGCCTGTTCCAGAACTTTCTGGCTCATGTTTCGAAGAGGCAGCCTGATTCTTGGAATCCAGTCTCTGGACTTGATTGGAGCTTAGGCTTTGTACTTTAATTTGACCACTGGTCATCAGTTTTGATAGTTTCCTCATCTATAAGCCACAAAACAACAAAAAATAGATGCTAGCTCATTCGTGGAGTTAGAGTGACTATATGAAATATGGAAAGGCTGGAGGGATAGTACAGTGGGTAAGTGCTTACTTTGCAGGGGCCAGCCTGGGGTTTGATTCCCCAGCACTTCATCTGGTCCATAGTGCCAGGTTTTGAATGCTCGATCCCTGGGTCCCCTTGGCTGGGAAGTTTATTAGGTGTGTCTGACAGTGAAGAAGAGTGAATCTCAAATTTCTGCTCTTGATGAAGAACATTTGGAACTTTCTGTTCTATTATTGGCCAACTCTAAATTTTTGGCCAGCCACACTCAGCAGTGCATTTGGTGCTCAGATCTCCATGCAGGCTAGGGGTCTAGTTGGGACTCTGCCTGAAAAACAAGTGCTCCATTCTTTGGGACTCCTCCACATAAAAAAAAGTGCTCCAGTCCTTTGGACTCAGTCTTTTGAACCTCCGTGGCCCCATTTTAGTTTTTTTGTAAATTGGTATGCTTATATTCTTAGTTGTTTTTTATTTTGTGGGGTTTTGTTTGTTTGTTTGTTTTGTTTTTTTGACATTGCCAGGATTCAAACCCAGGGTTTTATACACACACTGCAGATGCTTTGCTACCAAACCATATGCCAGCTCTTAACGTGTTTCTGGTGCTTAAACTTAACTTTCAGTAAACACAATCAGGGTCAGGAATGCAGAGTAGAGAGTGCATATGTTCTTATGTATAAGCATCTGGGTCACTCCCTACATGACAAAGGTGTTTTTCAAAGAGAAGAATCACATCATCAGCCCTTTCAGATTAGAAGATTGGCTATCTTGGCCATATTTACTTGGTATCTTTGTTTTGAAATGAAACATTCAGAATCTCATTTATGCCCATTTCACTTCATTCCCATTTTCCATTCTTAGATATGGGACTGTTTGTGCACTTATGGTCAACATGGTTTCCATTGTAGACTTTATTTATTTATTTATTTATTTTATTGTTTTTGGGCCACACCATTACTCTGTGCTCAGGAATTATTCCTGGTGGGCTCAGAGGACCATATGGAATGCTAGGATTGAACTCAGGTAGGCCGTGTGCAAGGCAGATGCTCTTCCCGCCTTGCTATCTCTCTGGCCCATGGTTTCTTTCTTTTCTTTCTTTCTTTTTTTTTATTTTTATTAAAACCTTCCTAGGGCTGGAGAGGCAGGTAATTGCTCAAAAGGCTGAGGGTCTGCTTGGTATGCAGAAGACCTGATTCTGAGCTTCAGCACTGCTGGACCCCCAAAACTCCTGGACGTCACCCTGAGTAGTGCTGGGGGTGGTCCCCCAAGCCCAAACCAAAACTATTTCTTTAGCACTGTTACTCCCTGTAATGGGCAGACCTCCCCCAGTAGGGTTTTTAATCAGATGCGGCTCAAGAGGGTGTACTGTGGGGTGTGAACTCAGCAGACTCTGGTACCAGCCACCTCTACCAGGGCGATGACAGTTCTGTGACTTGTTGGGGTCCCTGAAGGGTAAAAGCCGCTGCATCTAACAAGTTGCTCTTTTCATTCGGGAAACAAGTGAGCCTCTTGGTAGTACCTTATAGATTCAGTTCCTGAAAGCAGTCCTCCTCACCCTCACTCCCCGTGGTTAAGCTATTAGCACTAGTTATGGCAGTTTCCTTTACAAATGACACCTGGCTACCATTGCTTGGGACTAGCACGAGGAGAAATGAAAGCTGGTGGCGTCAAATACCAATTGGGCCATCAAGCACAAAGGCCCTTTCCCCTTGATCAGTGGCCTGTTGCAA
This sequence comes from Suncus etruscus, assembly GCF_024139225.1. Classification (NCBI taxonomy): domain Eukaryota; kingdom Metazoa; phylum Chordata; class Mammalia; order Eulipotyphla; family Soricidae; genus Suncus; species Suncus etruscus. Next base: position 68,114,534 of record NC_064864.1, read on the forward strand.
CAATACTTTCATTTCCTTCAGATGCCCACCGAACTTGGCCCGGCCTTGGCACTGGCCTGTCATTGGCTTCGTCGGTGGGGAGTTAATTTTGTGTCCGAACAGGAAGGAACCCGCATGCGCAGCCTCGAGCCCAGGCCTTACTGGCTCCCAGTGAGCTGTAATTGGGAGACCTGACCTGATTTAGCCAGTCTGTTTACTGTCTCTGAGGACACCGAACTTTGAATAGCAATTACTTTTGTTGTTGTTGTTTGTTTGTTTGTTTTTGGGTCACACTCGGCAGTGCTCAGGGGTTACTCCTGGCTGTCTGCTCAGAAATAGCTTCTGGCAGGCACGGGGGACCATATGGGACACTGGGATTGGAACCAACCACCTTTGGTCCTGGATCGGCTGCTTGCAAGGCAAACATCGCTGTGCTATCTCTCCGGGCCCACTTTTTTTTTGTTGTTACTGATTTTGGCCCATACTGGCTGTGTTCAGGAATCACTCCTAGTGGGCTTGGGGTTATGTGGGAAGCAGGGATACATCCTGGGTCTACCCTGTGCAAGGCAAGTGTCCTACACTTGTTATCTACCTGGTCCTGTAATTACTTTTCTTTTGTTGTTTTGCTTTTCCTTGAATAGCCCTCCGGAGCTCTGATCTCTGATCTTCCACACTTCTGTAGAAGTGGAAAGAGCTTCAGCTATATGTAGCAGGGACTTGGGCTGAAATAACTAGAGTAACTAGAGGCTTATTTTCTATCAGCTAATTACCTCTGTCTGTCAGAGCTACACTGGTGCGGGTACTTGGAGGAGCCACACAAAATCTTACCAGTGGTCTGAAAAGCATCCTAGTGTGCTCTCCCCATTCAAGAATGAAGTCCCTTTTCTCTTTGTCATAGGACTGTGTCCCAGGCCACTACAGTCATGTTGAACTTATGTGCTGACTCATGACTTTGGTACAGTGTCACTTTGTGAGGCCCAAATGCCTGGCTCTTTGATTTCCTTACACCAGCTGTGTCCTCGGAAAGAGCCCAGACAACTGGTCATGGGTCTCACATCACCAGTGAGACCGGGATTCACCTTGATGCACTGGATTGGACCACAGCTCTTCACAGCTGCCAGTGCAGGGCAGTAGCAGGCTTTGCATGCAGGTGACACTTGCAGTATTCCCTGCTCCTCCAGATTTCTTTTTTTTTTTTTTTTTTGGTTTTTGGGCCACACCCGGCCGATGTTCAGGAGTTAATCCTGGCTGTCTGCTCAGAAATAGCTCCTGGCAGGCACAGGGGGCCATATGGGACACCGGGATTCGAACCAACCACCTTTGGTCCTGGATCGGCTGCTTGCAAGGCAAACGCCACTGTGCTCTCTCTCAGGGCCCTCCTCCAGATTTCTGAGAGTATTCCAGAACATTCCAGAACAGCCTGGCTCTGCCCCCTCCCCCATGACCTTGTGGGGTGGAGAGCATTAGGATCTGGATGAGCGACGTTCAGATGTGGCAATCAGCAGGATGCCCGCCCCTGTTCCCTGTTAACCTTAGGCAGTCAGGCCCTCAGAACTGCCAGGGTTGCTGGAAACAGAACCCGGGGCCAGCATCATCCACACCAGGCAGTGTTGGGGATTTTGTTTTGTTATGTTGTGGGGCCACGCTTTTTCCCTCTCACTCCTCTTCCTCTTCATCTTCTCTCTCTTTCTTTCATTTGGCCCTTTGCACCTCTAATAAGAAACCTTGCCAGGGCCTGGAACAGTAGCACAGCAGGGAGGACATTTGCCTTGAACATGGCCAACCTGGGTACAATCCCTGGCATGGTATGGTCCCCTGAACCTGCCAAGAGTAATTTTTGAACACAGAGCCAGAAATAATCCCTGAGTGCACACTGGTGTGGTCCAAAAACCAAAAAAGAAAAAAGAAACATCTCTCTCTCCATACTGCAAGAGTATTTTTTAGACATCTGTTATGGTACTGATCAAAGTCCAGTTCAGTTCTATTCCTTGCCAGCGTCGAATCTGCTAGGAATTTGTTAGCAGTTAACGGTTGTTGTAAGTCAGCCTGAAGGAGGTTGACTGATAGAAGGATGCCCCTCCAGCTCGGAGCACGCATCTGCCACCCTGTCTAGCCCATGGTTCTGAGGTGAAACGGCGGGTAAACAGCTCGCAGACCGTCAGGCTTGTGGAAATAATAGCTTTATTCGGTGGACAAGACTGAAGTCCAAGGTCTCAGCCTCAGTTCCAGCCAACCACATCTCGCCTTCCACAGACCCTTGTTTTTATCCCCCAGAATCAGGTACCACCCAATGGTGGGATCAGATACTACCCAATGGTGGAAGCAGAATCAGGTACTACCCTAGCTAGGGTGGGGGCAGAATGCCTGGTCACACCCTAGGGTAGGGCACAATCACTGATAGGGTAGGGTCAGTAACATAATAATCCCCTAAAATATTTACATACACAACAACAGTTATCAAGGAAAACTTAGAACAAACAAGTGCAGTTGTCCCTGTGCCTGCTGCTGGAAGGGAACCAAGAGAGATGGGGCAGACAGGGTCGAGCCAAGAGCCGACCCCATCCTGCAAGGCAAAGGAGTCGATGTTGGGCTTGGAAACCCCTCCACTTTCTTTTTTTTTTGGTCACATCTGGCAGCACTTGGGTTACTCCTGGCTCTGTGCTCAGAAATTGCTCCTGACAGGCATGGGGGACCAGTTGGGATGCCAGGATTCAAACCACCATCCATGCATGCAAGGCAAAATGGTGCTATCTCTCCAGTCCCTCCCTCATCTCTTTTTTTTTTTTTTTTTTTTTGGGTTTTTGGGCCACACCCGGTAACGCTCAGGGGTTACTCCTGGCTATGTGCTCAGAAGTTGCTCCTGGCTTGGGGGACCATATGGGATGCCGGGGGATCGAACCGTGGTCCGTCCAAGGCTAGCGCAGGCAAGGCAGGTACCTTACCTTCAGCGCCACCGCCCGGCCCCCCTCATCTCTTTCTAATCAAACTGGAGTGTGAACTGAGACCATTCTTAGGTTTTCTGCACCGGAGTAAAGCCATATGAATATTCCATTTAAAATCAAAGTACGGGGGCCCGGAGTGATAGGACAGCGGCGTTTGCCTTGCAAGCAGCCGGTCCAGGACCTAAGGTGGTTGGTTCGAATCCCCGTGTCCCATAGGGTCCCCCGTGCCTGCCAGGAGCTATTTCTGAGCAGACAGCCAGGAGTAACCCCTGAGCACTGCTGGGTGTGGCCCAAAAACCAAAAAAAAAAAAAAAAAAAAAAAAATCAAAGTACGGGCCCGGAGAGATAGCACAGTGGTGTTTGCCTTGCAAGCAGCCGATCCAGGACCAAAGGTGGTTGGTTCGAATCCCGGTGTCCCATAGGGTCCCCCGTGCCTGCCAGGAGCTATTTCTGAGCAGACAGCCAGGAGTAACCCCTGAGCACTGCCGGGTGTGGCCCAAAAACCAAAAAAAAAAAAATCAAAGTGCAATCTTTTTTTTTTTCTGCGGGGTGGGGGGGTGGGTGGAACTTGAGCCACACTCAATGGTGCTCAGGGGTTGGTCTTGGCAGGCTCGGTGAACCATATGGGATGCTGGGCATAGAAACCTAGTCAGCTGCGTGCAAGGCAAACGCCCTCCCAGTTGTGCTGTCGCTTCGGCCCCACGTTCCTTTCTTTTACACACACCTCAATTGTCACACTTTCTTTGTGAGATGATGTCTGAGAACCTTGAGCGACCTTCGGCCCATATTTCAAGCCTGGCTTTAATCACATCCTCAGCCCTTTGAATTATTTAGCATCTTTTTGAGATTACATTTTTTATTCCTAATTATAATGCAAAGATATATACCATGAAATATTTATGATGTAATTATGATCAGAATGTGCAGCCTCCCCCCAAGATGTGAATAATAACGGGATGGGCCTGGTATTTAATTAGAGGAGCCCGGTGGCCAGTGCTGGGCGGCTTGCCAAGCCGAGAACTACATTTCCCATCATGCCTTTGCCGGTGTGGTTCCGGGTCATGTCCGTTCAGAATCAGCAGTAACTGGAGAAGCTCCAAGCCTTGCTGGCTGGTGGGTGTAGTGATGCAGTCTGGGTTCCTGCCAGTCCTGGCTCTAATGATATGCAGCCAGTGTTTGTCCCCCGGGAACCCCTGTTAGCCTCAGGCCCACCCCATGGGCCCTCTCACGGGGCTGCTCAGTGGTGGTCATGGCCCCTGGGGTACCTGTCCTGTCTGGGTCCCTCCAGGATGGTGTCTATTGACCTCTGCGCACTGTGGGAGGAGGACCGAGTTCGAAGTTGTCTTGAAGTGCTCTTTCGAAATGCCTGCTTGCCTGCTAACCTACCTACCTTCCTTCCTTCCTTCCTTCCTTCCTTCCTTCCTTCCTTCCTTCCTTCCTTCCTTCCTTCCTTCCGTCCTTCCTTCCTTCCTTCCTTCCTTCCTTCCTTCCTCCCTCCCTCCCTCCCTCCCTCCCTCCCTCCCCCCTCCCTCCTCCCTCCCTCCCTCCCTCCCTCCCTCCCTCCTTCCTTCCTTCCTTCCTTCCTTCCTTCCTTCCTTCCTTCCTTCCTTCCTTCCTTCCTTCCTTCCTTCCTTCCTTCCTTCCTTCCTTCCTCCCTCCCTCCTTCCCTCCTCCCTCCCTCCCTCCCTCCCTCCTTCCCTCCTTCCTTCCTTCCTTCCTTCCTTCCTCCCTCCCTCCTTCCCTCCTTCCTTCCTTCCTTCCTTCCTTCCTCCCTCCCTCCTTCCCTCCTTCCTTCCTTCCTTCCTTCCTTCCTTCCTTCCTTCCTTCCTTCCTTCCTTCCTTCCTTCCTTCCTTCCTTCCTTCCTTCCTTCCTTCTTCCTTCCAATTCCTTCCAATTCCTTCCTTTTTTCTTCCCTCCATCCCTCCCTCCCTTCTTCCTTCTCTTCTTCTCTCCTTCCTTACCCCAGGAATGCTGCTTTCCTATCTGTTGCACTAACACCTTATGTTTGCTTCTGTGGTTGCACAGCTGTACTAAGTCCCCTTTTTTGGGCCACACCTGCAGCAGTACTCAGGGGTTACTCTTGGCTCTGCACTCAGAAATTACTGGCAGGGGCCGGAGAGATAGCAGGGAGGTAAGGCGTTTGCTTTGCATGCAGAAGGTCTGTGGTTTGAATCCCAGCACCCCATATGGTCCCCCGAGCCTGCCAGGAGCGATTTTTGAGTGTAGAGCCAGAAGGAGCCCCTGAGCGCTGCCGGGTGTGACTCAAAAAGCAAACAAACAAACAAAAAAGAAATTACTGGCAGGCTCAAGGGACCATACGGATTCTGGGGATCAAACCCTCCAGCCTTCTTTTCATAAATTTGGGTCACACCTGGCAGTGGTCAGGGTATACTCCTGGCTTTGTGTTCAGGGATCACTCTGGTGAGACTTGGAAACCATATGGGGTGCTGGAGATTAAACTTGAGTCAGTCCATGCAAAGCAAATACCTTCCCGGTGTACTATCCCCTGCTGGAGATTTTTTAATTTTGATAGTTCAAAAAAATGTGTGTGTGTGTGCGTGCACCCAATGGTGCTCAGGGATAACTCCTGGCTCTGCATACAGGAATCACTCCTGGCCTCGCTGGGGATCATATGGGTTACCATTGACTGAACTAGCGATACTCAAGGCTGACTCCTGTCTGCACTCAGAGATCACTGCTGCTGGGGCTCAGGGGGACCCAGTTTGATGCTGGGAATTGCCTATGAGCAATGCAAGAGCCCTCCCCATTGTACTACTACTGCCTTTGAGCCCTGAACTGAAAAATTTCCAAGAAAGCACCTGACACTGGGAGAAATCCTGAAGTGCCAGGTGTTATTGGTTCCAGTGTTCCTAAGTAGGTGGGTCTGCTTCCTAATCCTGCCCTGCCCTGATAATTGATCAGGTCTGGATGTATCCTAGTTCTGGGAGTGCAGGGCTGTGTGTCCTGGCTGTGTTCTCCCACTGTCTGTCTTGGACACTGGGGTTGGACTCCTCTGCAGCTTGTCTGAAACCTTCTGGACTGGGTCTGGGACCTGAATGGGGTCAGATAGGAGACTCCTTGCTCCCACTGCTGCTGAGTCTGGAGTACAGGGTTCCCACTCAGCATGGTTTAGAGGGCCTTGTCCTGCAGTTCAGGCTTTGCTCCTGCCAGCTTCCTAAGGGCAGGTGGATTCCACTTGTCAGGTTTACTGCCGTCCTCTGCTGGGAACAGAGGTGCCTGGTCTCTGAGGAAGGGCTGCCTGGCTGGGGACGTCTGTGACTGCTAAAATGTGGATTTTGGGCTGCAGTTGGCGGTGCCTCGACTGACATGGAGGGTTGGCACTGGGTGTGGCCTGAGGGGCCTGCCCCAGAGGGTCCTGGGGACCTGGGGCCTCAGTCTCCTGGGCCCGCTGCTGTGGGTCTATCTCCTTATGGAGCTGGCAGAGACCCTCTGGGTGGTAGGACATGCTGCAAAGATAGCTCGCAGATGCTTGTGTGTGTGTGTGTGTGTGTGTGTGTGTGTGTGTGTGCAACTAGATTTACTTGGATCTACACACTTTTCCTCTTTTATCTTTATGTGCATGCGTGTATGTGTGTGTGGAACCAGACTTACTTGGATACACACACTTTTCCTTTTCTGTCTCTGTGTGTGAGAATATTTGTGCATGCGTGTATGTGTGTGTGGAACCAGACTTACTTGGATACACACACTTTTCCTTTTCTGTCTCTGTGTGTGAGAATATTTCTGCATATATGCATGTGTGTAACCAGACTTACTGTCCCAACGCTGAATATTGGCACATTTTAAGAGAAGATAAGGGTACAAGATTCCAGTCAAACTTGGATGCTTTCAAATGGCTCAAATAACCATGGCATTAAGCCCCCCACTATTCTCATTTTTGTCTTCTGGGGCTATACCCAGCAGTGCCAGGGCTAACTAACTCCTGGCTCTGTGCTCAGGGCTCATTCCTGGTGGGGTCCTAACCACTGCACTATGTCTCTGGCCCTCATTTTAAAGAGCACATTGGACGCTATAATCACCTTTTTATCCCCAAACCTGAACCCCTTCTCCTGTGAGTCCTGATGCAGCCCCGAGGATGCCCAGCTGAAGGGGTGCTCTTCTGATTCTCCACTTTTCATGGGGGTGGGGGAAGCGGCGACTGGTGAGTCACTGGGCGTCTGTGTCCAGGAGACGCGGCGTGTTCTCCCGGCCCCTTTCAGTGGTTGTTTATGGCCGCCGCAGCCTCTCTCTGCCTCTTGGAGCCTCTTTATTTTTAAAGCAAGGCAGACAAGGCCTAAAATTATTCCATTAAAGAGGGGCAATTTTTGTAATGGGACTTAGAGTGCTTTGCAGAAGTGCAGGCAAGTTTCTTCAATATCCTGAGCATTATTCGCTCATTTAGTTAAATGATGTTTCTAATTCTCTGGTAATTACGTGTAATGAGGCACTTTTTCTCTTCTTGATGAGACTTTAGCCTAATATGAGATGGCGTCTTTTTTTCTTTTTTCTTTTTTTTTCCAGGGGGATAATTACCCCTTCCCAGGAAAGGCAGGGTTTGTTGTGCAGAATATAGCAAATTATTGTATTTCCTGCCATCTTGACTGCCAGTAAATTATAAAATTAAGTTTCAGCGGTGCATTAGCACCATTTTAGAAAAAGCCCAAGATTCTATTTTTCTTTCTCTTTTCCCTTTCTTTCTTCCTCTTTTCTTTCTTTATTTTATTTTATTTTTTAAAGTTAATTCATGCACTGCCTTTCCTCGGGGATTATAGAGGCTATTATTCATAGAATGGATGTTTTTTCCTTTTTTCTTTCTGCCCATTCCTAGTATTAGATGGATTGAAGCAGCAACGTAGGTTTAAATTTTCCTGGCTGTGAGCCAATAAGGAATGTTCTTGTAAGCTGCTTTGTGTTGGGTAATTATCAGCACAAAGTTAAGTAATATGTTCCCTTTTTTCTCTGCTCTCCCCTCACGCTGCCTTTGGACGTCAAAATTACCCTTTTTTGTTGTTGTTGTGTCCAGGGCTTCAGGTAAAGGCAAAGCAAGAACCTTTGAATACCAGGCAGGGGTGGGGGTTGCGGCGACACCCACTATTAAGAGGCCAGAAATGCTGAGTTAATAGAGTCCCTGGACTGAAGGCTTCCTGTGGTCAGAATGCGGACTGAGGAAGGGAAGAAGTGTGACAACCACGGCCCAGTTAGGCCTTCCTGGCTCTTGGAAGGGCGAGGTGTGTGTCGGGCTGCCATCAGTGCACCTGTGTTTTCGCTGCATCTCCTTGAGGGTTTGGGCTCTGGAGATTTCTTTGTGTGTGTGTGTGTGTGTGTGTGTGTGTGTGTGTGTTTTGTTTGTTTTTTTTTGGGCCACACCCAGCGGTGCTCAGGAATTACTCCTGACTTTGTGCTCAGAAATCCCTCCTGGCAGGCTCAGGGGACCCTATGGGATGCCGGTGATCAAACCCAGATTGTGCTAACGCTCCAGCCCCTCAGACCTCCTTTTCTGAGTCCCTGGGCATGCAACTCTAGTGCTGTTCTCCATCCTCACTGCATGCCCCATGCTATGTGCAGGGGTAGGATGGCAATATCAGTTCCAGGGTATGGCCTGGGCTTCCCTGCTCTCTGCACCCCAGGGCGGACTTCTGCTTTTGTGTTCCTGGATCATTCCTGGCTCTATGTTCAGGGATTACTCCTAGCAGTGCCCTGCCTCTGGTAGAGTTCCCTAGATCCTACTAGGAGTAATCCCTGAGCATACATCCAGGAGTCAGAATTGAGCCCCGCCAGGTGTAATCCAACCCTCCCCACCTCAAAAGAAAAGAAGAAAGGGAAGAAATTTATCTCTTTGTTGGACATCACTTCTCAGAACTGACTCACAGCTGGAAACCCTGGAAGGTGGTGCTCCCTGCTAGTCAGTGCTCCCACTGGCTGCCATGGCTGTTACTTTGATTACACTTTGGTGAGTCTCCCTGGGAGGACTGTGAAAGGCGGAGCCATTCACAACTCCGGAATCTTCTTGAAGCTGATGGATTTTTCACTTTCTAAGCATGAAAACTGGTGGTGGGAGCCTAGGTGCCTGTATTCAGGCCATGGAGCAGGTAGGGACTCCCTCTTTCCCTCCCTTTCTCCCTCCCTCCTACTCTCTCTTTCCATTCTCCCTCCCCACTCTCTCTCTTCTCTTTCCCTCCCCCTCCATCCTTCCCTCTCTCTCTCCTTCCTCCCTTCCTCCCTCCCTTGCCTCCTCTCTCTCTCTCTCTCTCTCTCTCTCTCTCTCTCTCTCTCTCTCTCTCTCTCTCTCTCTCTCTCTCCTCTCTGTCACTCACTCTCGGGTGGGTATGACAGTATCACATCTACAGGGTTCAGGGCTTTACTCTTGGCTCTGCAGTCCTCATTCGTGCAGTGCTTGGGGACCTTGTGGGATGCCTGGGAATTGCCTGTGGGCTATCAAGGCAAACACCCTCCCTATTGTGCTCTCTCTCTCTGACCCATCATGCAGGTACCCTGAACCCCACTTGTAAGAATGCAGGTCGGAGAGTCCTCCTTGTTGGAGAATCGCACAGATTTGAATATTCAGTCCTAAGGGCTGTAAGTAATGTGGGTTTTCATTGATGTGTGAGCGGTGCTGCATTTAGTACAATAATTAGTTATTTGATTACTTTTGTTTTAGCCTGAAGTAGAGGACAATTGACAAATGTGAATGCCTCTGAGACGGATAGGGCACGGTAAACTAACTTTATTTATTACAAAATGCAATTTTATTAATATGAATTGACAGTAATTAATTTGCCGGTGTTGATGTTGTTAATAATTGTGTGTAATTTATGAAATATTTATACGGGCACCGAGTAAAATAATGCATGGGTTCACCAGCTCATTCATTAAAAAGCCCGAATATTTCAACACGGCCTTTCTAATTCCTTGTATTCATATTCCAGTGCCTCAAAATTTCACAAAGTAATAAAAAAGATTTTCATCGCCTTTGCGCTTCTATGTTTCTTATTGCATGATTATTTCTTTTATTTTGTCTTCTTTATTTTGTTTATTGGGGCCATACCAGGCACTTGAGTCATCTTCCTGCCCATCCAGGTATCTGTCTTCTCTCTGCAGTCCCCAGGCGCCATGAGCCAATCTGGCCCACGAAGGCTAGAGCTGCCGATTGCTTAGGATGAGAATTTCAGCTCCTTCAACGAGGACAAAGACTACCCCATCGTGACTGGCTCTGCCAGCCAGTCCCTGTGGAGACCCAGCTCCTGATGAGGATGGACCCTGATTCTAGTGTTGCAGCACTGCTGGGCCATGTACAGTGCCAACCCTTTCCAGCAGCCCCAGTGGCCCATCTTGTTGGATGGGTGTCCTTACTTGGGGGACAATTATAAGATCGAATTGGTGGACTCTATGTAATGTCAGGGACTGAACCTGAGTCATCCTGCATGCAGAGCAAATATCCTCCCTGCTGTGCTACTGCTCCAGCCCTTGTCTTATTTTGCTGTTTTGTTGTTTGTTGTTTCTGGTCCACACCTGGTGTTGTTCTGGCCTTTCTCCTGCTCTGAGTTCAGGCGTCAATTTGGTGTTGCTCATGGGGGCCTTATGTAAATTGGGGAGTGGCAGCCTGGTGAAGGAAACCTTGGGCCTATTTCTATCCTACTGGCCCTAGGAGTGTGAGCACCAATGAGCTGGCATGAGTCCCAGCATCTCTGACCTCACATTCCAGCAGCCATGTAGCTGCACCTAACCAACGTCTGTTCTGCGCCCTGTGGGTGATAATCCCTGATGCCTGGTGTCTCGGGGACCCAGAGTGTTGGGGAGCACTCACTCTCCCTCTCTCTGGAAAGGAAAGTCTGTCCTAGATCTTGCCCAGGCCTTTCAGGGCCATTGCCTCCCCCACCCCACCCCCAAAAAATAAAGTTCAGAAGGAGATGAGCAGTGAAGTGGAGATAACACAAGTGTCCTGAAATAAAGGGAGAAGAGGGCGGAGGGAAGTAGAGGGCTGTGCCCAAGAGGGAGCATGGCTTTGTCAAAGTGGAGAGATTACACATGCGAGGAGACTTGTGCTCGCCCAGAGTGGGTACACATGTCTGGGTAGCAGGCAGCCTGGGTGCAGGCAGCATGTGCCTGGTTGCATGGCTGCATGGTGGCAGCATGGCCACATGGTGGGCTACATGAATGTTCTTCTATTGCCCAAGTTTGTTTATAAACACTTTCACCAAACTACCTCTCTCACCCCAATCCTTTGCCAGGGTGAATGCTCAGGAGCAGAACAGTGAGCATTTGGGAGTCTTTTTTTTTTGCTTTTTGGGCCACACCCAGTGACTTCAGGGGTTACTCTTGCTATATGCTCAGAAATCGAATCCTGGCTTGGGGGACCATATGGAACGCTGGAGGGATCGAATTGCAGTCCATCCTAGGTTAGCCCATGCAAGGCAAATGCCCTACTGCTTGCGCCACTGCTCCAGCCCACATTTGGGAGTCTAGATTTTGAGTCTTTGTCCATGGAGAAGCTTCCCACTAGGACCCCTACATACTGTGTGAGTATTCTCACCCCAGAGCACAAGGACACAGGGCAGTCTGGCAGAGCATATGGGTCACCTGGGATGGATGTGCTCAGAGCCAGACACCCTCAGGCTCTCTATGGCTAAAGAGAGAGGGAGATGTGCCTGTCATGGCAAGGAGCAGGTCACAGTGCAGGGACATATAGAGGCATGTGGGGACATGTGGGGATGTCGGGACAGGGTGTGTGGGAGGTTTCTGAGGCTTCACTTGAAAAGGAGATTGTCAGTGAGCTTATGATGCACTGGCGTGCTGTTAGACACTAAGCTACAGGTGTTTTCTTTTACTTTGTTTTGTTTCGGGGCCATACCCAGCAGTGCTCAGGGGTTAATCCTGGCTCTGCGCTCAGATACCACTCCTGGCAGGCTCAGGTTCCTATGGGATGCCGGCGATTGAACCCGGGTTGGCCACAGTAAGGCAAATGCCCTCCTCACTGTGCTATTGCTCTGGCCCCCCTTACAGGTGTTTTCTTTTTTTTTTTGTTTTTGGGCCACACCTGGCATTTGCTCAGGGGTTACTCCTGGCTGTCTGCTCAGAAATAGCTCCTGGCAGGCACGGGGGACCATATGGGACACCGGGATTCAAACCAGCCACGTTTGGTCCTGGATCGGCTGCTTGCAAAGGCAAACGCTGCTGTGCTATCTCTCCGGGCCCTACAGGTGTTTTCTAATGCCAGTTCTCCTCACCTGTTTCTTCGAGCTACACCAGCATGTAAGGTAGTGTTTGTGGTTGGTTTAATTTCTCCAGCTCCAGCTCTCTTGTCAGACTGGTTCTCACTTGTGTTTGCCCCAGAAATTGAATCAGGGTAGCAGCATCACACACAGCAGGCTCTGGGCATCATGGGTAGTTGACAGCTGGTCTTTGGGTACCAGGTACCTGGCGGCCGGCCTCTGGTATCAGACTCTGGGCTGCAGAGCTGGTGGTCACGGCACAACCAAAACATCCTGGTCAGAGGGCAGCTGCCTCAGTTGTTCTGCTGAGCACAAACACACAGGCACTGACATGCGGGTACTGAAGTAGGCACAGACTGCTGGACATTGACATGGGCATGATATGAGCGCTGAGGCGGTAGAGATGTGAGCATTCACCTGTGGACACAGACATGGGTGCACACAGAGCTACACATAGGCAAAGGCAGATGAATATCTGCTCATGGCGCAGATGCCTGGGCCCAAATTGGATACAGGAGCACATGCACCTTTAGCACAGTCTCACGGGCAAGTCTCACCTGGCAGCAGCTCCAGCACCTTTTGGAACCTTTTCTTTTTGTTTCTGGCTGTGATTGCCTCAGAGGTAAGCACTTAGGCGAGGGCTAGAGTCAGTCTGGTCTCCCCAGCATTGTCCTTTCCTGAGTCCACTGGGGTGGAAATGAGGGTGGCTCCTGCTAGAAGACTGATCAAGAACCCTGCTGGAAGGATTGAGGTCTGAGGACTGAGATCCCAAGGACTGAGTTCTGAGGACTGAGCTCCAAGTACTGAAATTCTGATGATTGAGCTCTAGGATGTGCTTTGAGCACTGAGCTCCAAGCAGTCTGGTGCCCCAGCAAGGCAGGACCATGTTTGCTGTTCTCAGAACAAGATCCTGATGCTTAATTAAAATCTGCCATGGCAATCATGGGTGGCAGAGGCCTATGCCCACGTGCTGTCTCTTTGTCCTTCGGGGGGATGTGACCTGCCACAGGGCCTTTGTCCAGGCATCCTTTGGACCTAGCCTGCCGCCCTCTCAGGTTGCGAACTGGGACATTTCCAAAGTGGGCTCAGCCCTCCCTGACATGGAGCTGGGCTAGGGCCTGAGGAGGCCCTGATGCTTTTGCCTGCATCTCTCCTTCTTCTGGGGAGTGATATAGGGACACGCACAGGCAGGTCATGGCTGGACTTGAAGGAGCTAAAGGGGGGCATGAATCACAGCAGACTTCCTTAAGGAGGGGTCCTGGTAGTGTCAGGGAAGGGGTGAAATGGAGCAGGATGTGATATAGCTGAGGCATGGAGGGGAGAGAGTGCTGCGTCGCTCTCTGGGGTGGGCAGTCTCCACAGAAGGCAGAGGGAACTGGGCACCACAGGCAGGCAGTGAGCTCTGCTCAGAGGCACGTGAGAGGTGCTGGGTAAATGCAGGTGCTTCCTCTGCCCTTGAGGATACGGGTTGTGGTCATGTCTTTTGTCCTTCCAAGACACGGCAGTGACCCCGAACCTGTCTTGCTCCTCCCTGGACAGACTGCTGGGGGGGGGGGGGAGCTTTCTCGAATGTCTGAGAGTGGAGCCAGAGTTGTGGGAGACGGTGCAGAAAAGGGGGTAGTGGGTGGCAGTGGGCCTGCCCTGTGGCATTGTTCTGGTGCTTCAAGGCCTAGGGACATCCCTGGACAAGCCAATCTCTGCTTCAGAGTCTCCAGATTTTGATGGCTTTGGGAGAGCCAGGCTTTTGATGGTCAGGGAGAGAGGCCCCAGCAGCAGAGGACCCCAGAGAAGGCCAGTCTGGGTAGTCCCTCTGGCCAGCTGCCTGTGGGCACCAGGAAACTATGACTGGGGAGTAGGGGGGTGCTGCCTGGAAGCCCCAGCCCGTGGCCAAACTTGGACCCAAGCAGACATCAAGAGAGGTCACACTTGGGGCTGGAGCGATAGCACAGTAGGTAGGCTGTTTGCTTTGCTCGTTGATGACCCGTGTTTGATCCCTGGCATCCCATAGGCTCCCCTGAGCCCACAGGAATGATTCCTGAACACAGAGTCAGGAGGGAGGAACCCTTGAGCACTGGATGTGGCCCCCAAACCAAAAAAAAAAAAAAAAAAAAAAGACTATGGGGCCGGAGAGATAGCATGGAGGCAAGGCGTTTGCCTTGTATGCAAAAGGACCATGGTTCGATTCCAGGCATCCCATATGGTCCCCCATGCCTGCCAGGAGAGATTTCTGAGCACAGAGCCAGGACTAACCCCTGAGCACTGCCGGGTGTGACACCCCCTCCCCCCCCCCAAAAAAAAAGACTACCCAAGAGCAGGGAGGGTATTTATTTCCCTTGCATGAATTTGACCCAGACTCAACCCCCAGCATCCCATAGGTCCCCTGAGCTTGCCAGGAGTGATTCCTGAGTGCAGAGCCAGGAGTAAGCCCTGAGCACTGCTGCCTGCCAAAAATAAAAAATAAATGGCCACCCAGAGAGACAGCACTGGATAATTGCACTGGTGATGAGGGGAGGGGTCCTAGGATGTGAGATATGAGAGGTCTGTAGACTCACAGATGCAGCCTCATTCCCCTAAAGCCAGGTCCTATGGAGATTGTCATGCCTACAAGGTGCTTCTGGCTGGGCCCGGAGAGATAGCCTAGCGGTGTTTGCCTTGCAAGCAGCCGATCCAGGACCTAAGGTGGTTGGTTCGAATCCCAGTGTCCCATATGGTCCCCCGTGCCTGCCAGGAGCTATTTCTGAGATATGAGAGGTCTGTAGACTCACAGATGCAGCCTCATTCCCCTAAAGCCAGGTCCTATGGAGATTGTCATGCCTACAAGGTGCTTCTGGCTGGGCCCGGAGAGATAGCCTAGCGGTGTTTGCCTTGCAAGCAGCCGATCCAGGACCTAAGGTGGTTGGTTCGAATCCCAGTGTCCCATATGGTCCCCCGTGCCTGCCAGGAGCTATTTCTGAGCAGACAGCCAGGAGTAACCCCTGAGCAACGCCGGGTGTGGCCCAAAAACAAAAACAAAAAAAATAAATAAAAGGTGCTTCTGGTTGAGCTGCTGGGCAGAGACTGGGCATCTCTGGGTGCTGTTCTGACAGTTGAAGCCTCAGCTACAAAGAGGCTCCCTCAGGATCAGGGCTGGGAGCTCCCAAACCTCCTTTAGAGGAGGGCTTTCTGGTCAGAGGCAGGTGCATCTCAGTACAGAGGCTGCGCAGGACTGGGGTGAATTTCCAGGCTCTAAAAAAACCTCCAATAGAGTGATTTTTATTATTTTTCCCCTCCAGCACTGTAATTCCGGGGGTCATTGCTACATTGCTATGGCTGGATCCCCTCTTTCTCTCCATCTCTTAGCAATTCACCAGCTCCCCCAGGACGGTCTGGAAAAATGGGGGTCCCTGAGTTGAATAGGGGGTGACTGCTTCCGATTCAGGGAGGGCAAGGAGGGGGGGTGGATGGGGAAGTATACAGGCACCTTGGTGATTTCTGTGAGCTCTTGGACTCCGAGTGAATTAGTGCCCAGAAGGCGAGGTGCCTGCAAGGGGGAAAAGAGCTTCCCTGCTGGTTTCTGCAGACCCCCGTGGCTCCGGGAGATCTGCCCCACGGGAGGCCCGAGGCCGAGAGAGAGGGAAATGGGACAATTCAGAGCCAGTTAGAAATTGGGCTCCTATGCCGGCCATTAGGGAACTTTACTCGATGAGAAGATGAGAACTTTTTGTGGTTGCTAAAGAGAGCCCCATTCTTCCTCTGACCTCTCCTTGGCAGCGGGAGAGGAGCACTTTATCTGAGTCTCAAGTGCTCAGAGCAGGAAGAAAGATTGCTGAGGGGCGGGGGAGTGAGGGAGGGAGGGGGCCGCATCCTGTTTCCCTGAGGCCACTGCCTGAGCTGTGATCCGGGGACTCCCTGCAGCACCCCAAGTCCAGGCTGGGGAGAAGACAAGTAGTCTGCCTGGTGCTGGCTCTGGGAGAACATGTGTGCTGAGTCGGCGGACCCTGGCCATGGGAGCCTTTAGAGGTGTGCCCAACCATTGTGACCATCTGGTCAGGAGGAAGTGGGTTAGAAATCATCTTGAAGAAAGCCTTTGTCTGCCAGTGAAGGGAAGCTGGAGGATTTCAGAGTGCTTTGGGAGAGAGGATGGGGGCGGGAGGAGGCCATACTGGCTGTGCTCAGGACTTACTCCTGGCTTTGTGCTCAGGGACCACTCATGATGGTCTTGGAGTACCATATGGGATGTCGGGGATCAAACGTGGGTTGGATGAGAGGGTAGATAGGTGAAAGGGTAGATGGGTGGAGGAATGGATGGATGAGTGGGTGGGTGGATGGGCAGATGGATGGAGGAGTGAATGGATGGATGAGTCGAATGGATGGATGAGTGGATGAATGGATGGTTAGTGGATGGATGGATGAGTGGATAGATGGATGGATGGATGAGTGGATAGATGGATGAATGAGTGGGTGGTATGGATGGATGCATGAACGGATGGATGGATGGTTAGTGGATAGATGGATGGTTAGAGGATGTGCCCCGTAGAGTCGTGGAGGTATCCATCATCAATAACACCATTCACTAAGTGACTCATGAAGTTGCTTCATATTGCATATAAAGGCAAGGCTGGAGAGAGCTTGCTAAAGGTTTCAAGTGCAACCTTTGCATGAATGCACCACAGACTTGTTCCTTAGTACCGCTGAGGTCTCCTGAGCACCACTAGGTGTGAGTACCTTTAGTACTGAACAGGGAGTCACTCCACATCCCCTCTCTAAATGTGAAAGAGAGAATGGAGAGTGGCGAGAGCCCCTGAATATGAAGGGGTCTGCCATGTGTTAGAAAAAGTGCCCAGATCTCTATTAATGCTGAGTACAGTCTCTTCACAGAGCCAAACATAAGCCAGAGAGTTTCTCTTCGGGCCCACTAACCCACTGGCCATAGAGAGTGAGTCCTGCCCACAGAAAGCAGGGACAGGGAGACATCTACAGGTCTGGGTTTTCTCCTTCACAGAGGCAAAGGTCTTGGTAGTCTTATTGTTCAAACAATAAACAAGTGTTTGAGCTCAAGTGTGTCTCCCGCCCTGGCTCTGATTCCTGTCCTCAGGGCCTGTTGTTAGCAGTCTAGGGCCTGTGATCTTACACTAAAGTGTGTATGCTACGTGTAATACCGAGAACATCTTGAGGTTCCCCTGTACCCCGCACCCTTCTTTCCACCTAAGAACAAGGGCTTATTCTCTGAGTGAATACTTTCAAGCTCCCTCTTTTCAACTCCCTCCTCATGCATCCTGGACCCAGTTCCATTCTGACTCCTCCTCAGTGCCTGCAGAATAATCCATTTAGCCTGTTCTGTCGTTCTGAGTCACAGATGTGGCAGGGGCAGCTGGCCTTGTCCAGCTGGGGGAGGCCTGCCACAGATAGCCCCCACCATCCCAACCCAGATAGTACCTTTTAATTAAAGCCCCCGGCAGGGACCCGACCTAGAGGACTGCTCCATCCATACTGGCGATGACAATTCTCTGTTGTCATATTCATTAGAACAGGAAGAAGCTCATCAGGGCACAGATGCACATTCTGGGGGTAAGCTGTTTCCCAAGAAGGAGGGCCCATCACCCATCTTGTTCTTATCTCTGGCAAAGACAAACCACATTAAAAGGAATCAGTGGTGAGCAGAGCAATGTGTGGAACCTTCCCCAGGGTGTGTGAGCTTGAAAACCCCCCATATCATGGATAAAACTGAGGGTATATTTTCCCAGCATTGTGACCTAGAAAATACCCGATTTGATCTAGATAGTGGCTTCTACTGTATAAATTATCGTGGCCTCCTACTTCAATCACAAACAGCCTGCAAGTTGGGCAATTGCCTTATAAGAGAGAGAGAAAAAAAATAAGGAGAAAGGAACAGTTTCCAATTGTCTGGAATGAGCAGGAGAAACAGACAGGCCACTTCTGACAGAACAATTTCAACTGACCGTCTCTTTACCTGATGTGGACATCATTTTTCAGAGGGGTAACCAGCTCAAATTAAATAGTTTCCCCGCAGACGGTCTTTTTTTTCTTTCTGTTTCTGTTTTCTTTTTCCCTTTCCTTCACCCATACCTCTGCTGCCCATTCGGGAGACCCATCTGGGCCATGGAGACAGATCGGAACGGATTAAGGCAAAGCGGGGAGGAAAAAAAGATTGATTTTATTATTATAATTTATTATTATTATTATTATTATTATTATTATTATTATTACTGTACCCAGTGATGCTCAGGGGTTCTTTCTGACTGTTTTGATTATGGGCCACACTGGCTGTTCACAGGACTCCTATATTTGTGCTTAGGGACCACTCCTTCACTAATGGTGGAGCTCTGGGGATTATTGTATGGGAATTGATTGAACCCAGCTCTACTACATGATATGCATGAGCCCTGCCTGCTGTACTCTCTAAATCCCCCTCCCTTTTTTTGTGTTTTTTTGGGTCACACCCGGAAGTGCTCAGGGGTTACTCCTGGCTCTAGGCTCAGAAATTGCTCCTAGCAGGGGGACCATATGGGATGCCGGGATTCGAACCGATGACCTCCTGCATGAAAGGCAAATGCCTTACCTCCATGCTATCTCTCCGGCCCCGTAAATCCCTTTTTTTTTTCTTTTGGTTTTGGGCCACCAGGCAGTGCTCAGGGGTTTCTCCTGGCTCTGCACTCAGAATTACTCCTGGTGATGCTTAGGTGACCATATGAGATGCTGAGGATCAAACCTGGGTCAGGTGCATGCAAGGCAAATGCCCTTCCCTCTGTATTAGCACTCTGGTTCTCCAAGGCTTATTATTTTCTGTATCCTTGCTTTGTTCCCATATATACCACCAGTTAATTAGCTCATCCTATACTCCTCCTTCCTCTGCCTCTGACTTATTTCACTCAGCACTATGCCTGTCAGCCCCCTCCCCAACCCCTGGTTGTTGCACACTGCATAGCTCATCTTTCCATTCTCATGGCTGTATAGTATTCCATTGTGGAAATAGTTCACAGAGCTTCAATTCAGCCACTGTTGTTGGACATTCAAGTGGCCACCATAACCTGGCTATTATACTATGCACTGAACATAGCTATGTATAAACCTTTCAGAAGAATTGTTTTTGTATTTTGGGGATATATACCTAGAAGTGGGATTATTGGGTCAAAAGGGAGCTCCATTCCAAATCTGGAGACAAATCTCCACAAAGTAGGACATACTTTTTGCCATAGAGGCTGGACTGAAGGAGAGTCCTACCCACAATGCATTGAGATTCATTTTTGCCATATCCCTGCCAACACTTCTATTTTTTTCCCCCATCTCCCATTCTGGAAGTCCACCCTAACCCTGGACAGTTCTGGATATTGTTGAGGTTTGCAAAATCCTTGCCAAGGATCCTCTCAATTTGGGTTGCTGACTGTGGCTAGATGCCAGCTTAGGGCAAGGGAAGACACCCAGCCTTGAACCTCGGTCCCCACCCAGCCAGGACACCTACTTTGTCTTTGAGCAACACAAGACCCCAATTCCTAGTACAGTGGATTGCTATCCACTGAGAGAGCCCTATGCAGTGTGGTATAGCTGATCTGGGGTGCTGGAATTTCATGGTGGCCTAGCAGTTCCAGAACATTCCAAAAGGAACCAGATTTGTCTTTCTAAGAAACAGATGGGCTGTGATCCTTTATGCATTTTCACTGTGTTTGCGGAAATAAATATTGAGTATCATGAGAGAAAAAGAAACCTCTGAGTGTTTGGGTAGCGAATGCTAACATGGGGTTGGGAGGCCTGGTAGGTAAGCTTTGATAAGTCCCCCAACCCCCATCCTCTCTCTGAGTCCCCACCTGCTCCCTTCCTCCCCCCTTCTGAAAGCCCATTTGTAACCATTACCCGGGTGTCACTAGGGTGATGAAATGCACAGCCGCTCTCTGCTTTGGTGGCTGCGCTGCTAGCCAGTGTGAGCTTGGTCTCCCTATGAGAGGTGCACCCCCCTCAACCCCAGACCTATGAATCATGTCAGGCAGCCTGGTAACCTGAGTTCATTGCACCCCTAGTCCGCAGAGTGCCACGACACTCCTGCCAACTTAATTTCAGCCTAAGGGATGCTTTTAAGAAGATTTCAGAGCGTGAAAACATCTCCTCGAAAGAATCGTAGTTACATTAAAAACTAATTATCGGAGCTTAGGTGTATGGATCTGCTGCCGTATTCGATGCAGCGAGCAATTCATCTCCCAGACCTTGAAATATCATTGCATAATAGGTTAAGGGGACCCACCCTGGGGGGCCTGTGGAGTGGTGGTCAAACCAGCCGCACCTGGAAATGACGAGTGACAGGACAGAGACCAAATGCTGCCGCAACTTCCAGAACATGATTTCAAAGTAACGCAGCTGAAGTGTGCCCATGTATGGAAGTGGATTGTATGCTATGCCTCTGAGAAACTCGATTTTGGGGGCACTGCCAAGGGTGAGGGTCTGTGTCCAGCTGTGTCAGAGTAGGACTTTTTTTTTTTTAGCTACTTATTCTTTTGTGTTATATTTGAGCCCCCCCACCTCCACCCAAACTTGTGTAGTTGAATCTGGACCTTTTTTTGCCATTTCAACCAGGCTGTATCAGAAAGGATGTTTCTGGCCATTTATGATCCAGCTCTTGTTGACCTGAGCAATGATTTCTTCTTTCAAGAAAGACCTGGAGCTAATGGATGTGAGCCAGAAAGTGAAATGTGTCCATTGGGGCCTCCTTTCTTTCCACATGTCCGCTCTGCCTTCCTCCTACATGGACACTCACTATGTCCAAACACACCTGTCCCAGCTCCCTGATCTGGAGTTTCTGGGATATATCCAGGTGTGTGGCCTGTCTGGCCTCCCAGCATCCTTCTGGTTCCTGGTGTCCATGATTGGACAAGTTCAGGTCACATAGCCAGGCTGAGTCAATAACAGGGTCAGATGGAAAGAATGTCTGGTGCCGCTTCACTTGTCTGTTTTACATCCCATGACAGCTGGAGTTGTCAACAGACTGTGATGTCCCACGAATGGAAGGCCAGAGAATGGAGTGGATGGTTACTCCAGATGTGGAGCAGGAGCAGGGCTGGGGACCATCTGTATCATAGGTAGAGGTGAGCATCTGAGCGGGGCTGTAGGTTGCTTTGTTCAAAGTTTTGGCTGTAGTTCAGCTCCAATCCCTTTCTAGATCTTTATATTTATCTCTTGAATCATTGTGAGATACAGGTTGATGGTTGAGTTTCAATCACATCCAACCCTTTCCCACTGTGTATTTTTCCTACCATCATTGTCCCGTTTCCCCTCTCTCTGTCTCTGTCTTTGTCTCTCTCTGTCTCTTTCTCTGTCTCTCTCTGTCTCTCTCTCTGTCTCTCTCTGTCTCTCTCTCTGTCTCTCTCTCTGTCTTTGTCTCTCTCTCTGTCTCTGTCTCTGTCTTTGTCTCTCTCTCTCTCTCTCTCTCTCTCACACACACACACACACACACACACACACAGAGCCTGGCTCTATGGTAAAGTGTGGAGAATCGTACCCACATCTCCTGACCATCTTCCTGGTACAAAGCGATTTTCTGGCCTCATGATCTGGTCCTGAGACATGATGAAAAGCTGTGGAATTAGAATTGGTATCTGCAGCTTCCCTTCATGGCCCTGTACTTTGCTTCTTGATAGATTATGGATACTGCCTTCCCAACACTTCTGGCTGATTAGTTTGCAGTGTCCCAACAAGAACCTGTTGGAGGGGCCAGGGAGAGGAAAGAGTGCTAGCCTTGCATGCATTCTACTTCTGTTCCATCCCAACTATCCCAGATGTTTCCTGGAGTGCACCAGGAGCGAACCCTGAATGCAGAGCCAGAAGTATGTCCTGAGCACTGTCCGGAGAGACCTAAAAACTACAACTAAAATGAACAAAAGTACCTAGTTGAAAGCATCTAGAAGTCATAGTGATGGATATATAATAAATCATTATTATACTCAGGATCACAATTCATTTTGTTCCAAATAGATGAGAAACTGACACTTCATAAAAACAATGTTATATGCCTCAGACTCAGACTTTAATTCAGTGAAGTTTGTTATTGATGCAGACTGTCAATAACATTGAGAGAAAATATCAGCCACTCTTGGGGTTGTTGCAGAAAACCATGTGGGGGTGTGAAACGGGGACTGTCCAGCACACCTAAGGAGCTCAGAATGTGGCTGTCTACCTCTAATCCAAAGATGGGCCCATTGACAGGAAAGCAGAAAGATCTCACCAGCTCAGATTCAAGAGAGAACCCCTGGAGATGAAGACTGGCAGGTGTCATCAGGAGGCCATGCCAGCTGAAGCATCAATGTCCAGAGCTAGATGAGCCTCTGTCCTCTTGCATTCCTCACCCCCATCTCTGGGGCCTTGCTGCAGACAGAGGGCAGTAAAGAATGCTCTAAGAACTGAGTGGACCTTATAGATTCACTCATCAGCCCATAGATGCTGTGAAAAGTGCTTGTGCTCTCTTAGCAATGATTGGGTGCAGGATAGTTGGCTATGGTCCATAATCTAGAATCTTTGTTAATTTGTTGTTTTTTTGTTTTGAGCCACACCAGAGGTGCTCAGGACTTATTTCTGGCTGTGTGCTTAAGTATCACTCCTGGCTGCACTCTGGGGACCCTATGAAGATGTCAGGGATTGAATTGGGTTGGCCATATGCAAAACAAGTGTCTATCTGCTATACTAATTCTTCTGACTGTGGTTTCTTTTCTTTTTTGGGTCACACCCAGTAACACGCAGGGATTACTCCTGGCTATGCGCTCAGAAATTGCTCCTGGCTCGGGGGACCATATGGGACTCTGGGAATCGAACCCAGGTCCGTCCTGGGCAGCCGCATGCAAGGCAAATGCCCTACTGCTGTGCTATCGCTCTGGCCCCTGACTGTAGTTTCTTTTTGTTTGTTCTGGGGCTCCCCCAGTTATGCTCAAGGTTTAATCCAGGTTCTGGTGCTTGGAGAACTCTGTAGGGTGTCAGGAATTGAACCCGGGTCAAGCTCATGCAAAGCTGATGCTCTCAGACTAGCTGTACTAGCTCTCAGACTCCGAGATGAGATTTCATCTCTTACCATACTCGAACATTCTAAAGTATAACCTTTGGGGGTTCATTTGTGGAACAGAGTTGAAACCACTGTTTGAAAGTGAGATTTTTTGGAAGGGGGCCACAGCTGGCTGTAGCTAGGAGTTACTTCTGGCTTTGCACTCAGGAATTACTCCTGGCAGGCTCATAGGACCCTATGGGATGCTGCGGATCAAACCTGGTTGGACATGTGTAAGGCAAATGCTCTCCCACTGTGCTATCGCTTCAGCCCCTTGAAAGTGCTCTTCACCCAGAAATTGTGGGGGTCCCAGAGCAGTGGATCTCAGCCACAACAGGCCCTGGAACATGCATACTCAGGCCAGACCAAGAGCAGGCAGGGGAGGGATTCTTTTTTTTTTTTTTTTTTTTTTGGTTTTTTGGGCCACTCCCAGCGGTGCTCAGGGGTTGCTCCTGGCTGTCTGCTCAGAAATAGCTCCTGGCAGGCACGGGGGATCATATGGGACACCGGGATTCGAACCAACCACCTTTGGTCCTGGATCGGCTGCTTGCAAGGCAAACGCCGCTGTGCTATCTCTCCGTGGGGAGGGATTCTTGTGAAGGAAGGAGGGTCTGAAGGGCCATCCTAATCCACCATATGCTAGCACCAAACACCTGTTGATCCTCATCCCCAGACCTTTTCAGAAGGAAGAACTTTAGACTTAGTGCTTAGAGATAGTGCAGACTTTGCTGGTGGCCTAGTTGGGTGGGGTTGGCCAGTTGCTCCTTCCTCCAACAGATCCTGATCTGCACCCCCCAGCAGATCCTGATCCACCCTCACACTGAGTGGTGGTGGTGGGACCAGCCTAGGGAGCCCTCAGCAGCCCGGGTTCCACTCTCCGCTAACGATGTGACCATTATGGAGGCTGAAATGGGGAATTTCGTGCCTTTCCAGAGTCATGAAAGCCTCTTTTCTTGCTTTATGGACAACCTTCTGAAAACGCGAGATAATTTTTTTTCTAATCACCATGGTCATGGGTCACGTGAGCTTAAATATGCTGCCCTTGCCATGAATATTGGTGATCTCACTTCTGTTAAAGATTGAGGAGATAGAATCATCCACAAGGCCTGGAAATCTTTTTTGGTTGTTATTTTGGTTTTGTTATTTTGCTCAAGGTTTACTCCTGGCTCTATGGTCAGGAGTAATAGACCTGGTGGGTCTCAGGAACCAAATGGAATGCTGGGGAACCAACACAGGTGAGTCTTGGGCAAAACAAATACCCTCCCCGATGTCCTATTGCTCTGGCCCTTGTGCCCACAGGCCTTGAAGGGAAACACTGAATTGGAGGATGGAGTTAGTATTTCACTGTAGTCTTCTTCAGAAGAACTGTCTACAAACCCGCATCTCTGTGCACGGATTCTATGCAAGTTGGCCTGATTGCAGTTTAGCCACCAGATCCAACAGGGTAAATTGCTGGTTTTCAAATCCTTATCCCAGCATATGTGAGAACAGGTACCTGATTGGCCCAAAGGTTTTCATGAGACAAAAAATCATGCTCAAATGTGCCCATAGACTGCAAAAAGCACCCCTCCCCCCCCCCCAGCAGAGACTGAGATCAGCTGAGACCAGCTGTGTTTGGAGGAATTGGTGGAAGAGGACCTAATTGGGCTTTGAAGATGTCGCAGAAACACCTCTAGTTTCACACTGGTTTTGCATGTGGATCCCAAGATAGTGCCCGTGAGTGGGGAGAGCTTCTCCAAGTAGTGGGTCACTGCCAGAATGACTTATTTCTCATGAAGAAGCAGCATCTATTCCAATGCCACAGAACCAGCCAACTTTGAAGATCTTGTAGTCTTCATGCAGTGAAAAACCACTTCTCCCTCTAGCCCCTGGTCATCTGGGCAGTGCTCAGGGCACTTCCTGATTCCATGCTCAGGAATGAGTCCTGGCAGTGCTGGGGATCTCATTGTGGTTGGCAATGTGCAAGGCAAGAAGCTTGCCACCAACATCTTCTCTCTGACCCCAAAGAAACTTTGTAAATGATAGAAAAATTCAGCCAGTAGAGGGCTGAAGGGAAGATGTGAGGTGATGGGAGAGAAAAGCAGGAGAAGCACCAAGGAATTGGCTTTTCTGCCTTTCTAGACAGAAATAAAAATGAAAGCATTATTGTATTTTTATCTGTCTGCAGAATCTAATTGGCCGACTCTCCTGCTATGTGGCATGCAATCTTAGGGATGTCGGGTGCACCAAATATTCAGCTTTTCTGCCAGACCCCCCCTCAATCCTGCTCTGATGAGCTGAGCTTAAAGAAAACATTTAAGGTCTAATAGGATCATTGGTGGGGAAGCACAGTAATTAGCACCCAGCCTGGAGTAATTATAGAAATGTCACTCTCAGCTGTTCCAAGCGTTGCCTTGTAAAGTCTGGTGCAGAGTTGAAAGGAATGAATGAGAGTGACAGGTGGGGGCCCCAGTTCAGTGAGACTGGGATATGATGGGTAAGGAAAAGCAGGAAGGTGTTCAGGATACCTGATGTTTTGTAGAGAGATTTAAAAAAAAACCAAAATTCCACCATGGCCGGCCAGTCACTAGCACTCCATGATTATGCTCTGCTAGGAATAGACTGAAATGGGCCCAAAGAGTGAGTGAGCATAAGGGGTCACATTGATTTTTCTACCTTGCTCTTGACTGAGGATGAGGGTCTAGAATCTCCCCCCCCCCCAAGCTAGCTAGCTACAGCCCAGATAAGGCTTTTACCACCAGGAGGCAGGGATGCTGTTTGGATCCAAGAGCTGTGCTGAGACCCTTGTGTACAATGGGGTGCCTGTCTTTCTCTCTGTCTCCCACCTTGGAACCTCCCTTCTGTCCCCTTCCTACCCAGGCTTATCCTGATTCATGTCTAGAGACCAGCTCTGTGAAAGAAGGCAAATCCTTCTCCGAAGCTGCTGATATGAAGGCATAACACTGCCCGGCTAGATGAGTGGAACCAGTTACAGACGCAGAATGAGAAGTAAACGCAGTGTCACAATTGTGCCTGAGAAAGAGGAGGAGGTGTTTTGAGTTCCTGTCTCCTTGGTTTTCGTTTCCTTATGGGGTTGCCGTTTAGGGAATGGAAGTATTCAGCATGATGCAGGAAATGATTTTTGGGGGCTCAAAGGTTTAGGGATTAGTTCTTTTGGATGCTGGTGTATCTGAAGTGGTGTTAGCCTGGCTGTGTGTTTTTTCCAGGGGAGGGTCTTAGCCCCAAGCACCTCTCTCAGAAGGATGCTTCACATGTGCCATAAGGGCCAGCTTTATGGGAGATGGAATCCTAGGAGACAATTACTCTGTTTGCTAGTCAGCTCTGGAGACTAAAAGACAGGACAGGCGCCTACTCAGAATTCCCAGCAGCCTTCACGTCGGTGGAGAACAATTCGTGTTTACTCCACTGCCTGTCTATGGACCAGACAATGGTCCAAATGTGTCTCATTTTAATTTTTTTTATTTTGAGTTCTGGAAGTTGGATTTTTTGTTTGTTTGTTTGTTTGTTTAGGGGCCACATCTGGTGACACTCAGGAGATCTCCTGACTCTGAGCTCGAAAATCACTCTTAGAACTGGAGCTATAGCACAGTGGGGAGGGCATTTGCCTATCAGGGGGCACATCCGGGTTTGATCCCCGGCATCCCATTGGGTCCCCTGAGCCTGCCTGGAGTGATTTCTGTTAGGAGGAACCCCTGAGCACCGCCAGGTGTGGCTAAAAAATTGAAATCACTCTTGGCAGGCTTGCAGGGCCCTATTGGATGACAGGGATTGAACCTGGGTCAAAGGCATGCAAGGCAAACGCCCTCCCTGCTGTGCTGTTGCTCTGGTCCTGAACTGGCTATATTTTAGAATAGCAAAGTGACTTCTTTTTTTTGTTTGTTTGTTTGTTTTGTTTTTGTTTTTGGGTCACACCCTGTGATGCTCATGGGTTACTCCTGGCTATGTGCTCAGAAATCGCTCCTGGCTTGGGGGACCATATGGAATGCCTGGGGATCAAACCACGGTCCATTCTAGGCTAACGTGCACAAGGCAGATGCCTTAAGGCTTGCGTCACAAAGTGACTTCTTTATGCTAAATGCATAATAATAATTTACACTTTCTTTTTTTAAGTTTTTTTTATATTTTATTTAAACACCTTGATTACATACATGATTGTGTTTGGGTTTCAGTCATGTAAAGAACACCACCCATCACCAGTGCAACATTCCTATCACCAATGTCCCAAATCTCCCTCCTCCCCACCCAACCTCAGCCTGTACTCTAGACAGGCTTTCCATTTCCCTCATACATTCTCATTATTAGGACAGTTCAAAATGTAGTTATTTCTCTAACTAAACTCATCACTCTTTGTGGTGAGTTTCCTGAGGTGAGCTGTAACTTCCAGCTCTTTTCTCTTTTGTGTCTGAAAATTATTATTTCAAGAATGTCTTTCATTTTCCTTAAAACCCATAGATGAGTGAGACCATTCTGCATTTTTCTCTCTCTCTGACTTATTTCACTTAGCATAATAGATTCCGTGTACATCCATGTATAGGAAAATTTAATGACTTCATCTCTCCTGACAGCTGCATAATATTCCATTGTGTATAAGTACCACAGTTTCTTTAGCCATTCATCTGTTGAAGGGCATCTTGGTTGTTTCCAGAGTCTTGCTATGGTAAATAGTGCTGCAATGAATATAGGTGTAAGAAGGGGTTTTTGTATTGTATTTTTGTGTTCTTAGGGTATATTCCTAGGAGTGGTATAGCTGGATTGTATGGGAGCTCGATTTCCAGTTTTTGGAGGGATCTCCATATCGCTTTCCATAAAGGTTAAACTAGATGGCATTCCCACCAGCAGTGGATAAGAGTTCCTTTCTCTCTACATCCCCGCCAACACTGTTTATTCTCATTCATGTGTCTTTTGGCCATTTGTATTTCTTCTTTGTCAAAGTGTCTGTCCATTTCTTCTCCCCATTTTTTGATGGGATTAGATTTTTTTTTTTGTAAATTTCTGTCAGTGCCTTGTATATTTTGGAGATTAGCCCCTTATTTGATGGGAATTGGGTGAATAGTTTCTCCCACTCAGTGGGTGGCTCTTGTATCCTGGGTGCTATTTCCTTTGAGGTGCAGAAGCTTTTCAGCTTAATATATTCCCATCTGTTAATCTCTGCTTTCACTTGCTTGGAGAGTGCAGTTTCCTCCTTGAAGATGCCTGTAGTCTCAATGTCCTGGAGTGTTTTGCCTATGTGTTGTTCTATATGTCTTATGGTTTTGTGTCTGATATCGAGGTCTTTCATCCATTTGGATTTAACCTTTGTACATGATGTTAGCTGGGGGTCTAAGTTCAATTATTTGCCAGTGGCTAGCCAGTTGTGCCAACACCACTTGTTGAAGGGGCTTTCTTTGCTCCATTTAGGATTTCTTGCTCCTTTATCAAAAATTAGGTGATTGTATGTCTGGGGAACATTTTCTGAGTATTCAAGCCTATTCCACTGATCTGAGGGCCTGTCCTTATTCCAATACCATGCTGTTTTGATACCTATTGCTTTGTAGTAAAGTTTAAAGTTGGGGAAAGTAATTCCTCCCATATTCTTTTTCCCAATGATTGCTTTAGCTATTCTAGGGTGTTTATTGTTCCAAACGAATTTCAAAAGTGCCTGATCCATAATAATTTACACTTTCAATGGAGAATAGATTGGCTGCTTTTTTTTTTAATGAAATGTATAATGATTATAAATTCTGTTTCCTTTTAACAGGCAAAGAAACTGAAGCCCTAAGCCACTGATGTGACTGTCTTGAGCAGATCACAAGGCAGGTAAATGGTAAAGGCAGGAAAGGGCACCCAAGCTTGTCCCTCACCTAAGCTTTCCTGCCGCCAATCCGATTGTGCACCTAATTTTAGGCCACATCCTTGACAGTCAGAAAGAGGGTTCCTAAACCTGATGGAAGAAATTGTGACCCTCAGGATAGAGAAAGGGGAGCAGAAGAAGAAAGTCTGAATGAGACAGACAAGAGTAAAAGCATGTAGCATTTGTTTCACCCCCAACCCTATCGCTTTAAGTTTCTTCTTTCTTCTAATCCCTGGGGGTGGGGTGGGGGTACAAAGTAGCAAATAGTGGCTTCATTGTCACTTGGGGTTGTGTTGCGGAGCCTGTGGAGTGGGATAGGGGTGTGGATGTTCATTTTTTTTCTTTTTTACCTCATTCATTGTCGGTCATTCCAGGTCACTTTTGTGAATTCCTGTCCCCAGGTACTGGGCTTAGTTGATTCTTCCTGCAATTATGCATTCATGGGCAGCTGAGCAGAACTAATGCAACAAACCATGTTGGCTTTGAAGCTTATATTACATGTTCCCAAGCTCCTTAGGAGAAGGCTCCTTATGAATGAGATATTCTTGACTATCTCCAGGAGTTTAATTTTCCTTTTTCTGGATTGTCAAGTCACCCCCCCACGCCCACCCCCGCCATTGAATTCTTCATCATACTTCCTCAGGAAGTGTTCAAGACAGACAGACAAGTGCTGGAGCCCTGCTGGCAGTATTTTAAAAAATATCTTTCCTTCTGTGGTACACGAGGCAGTCGAGGCAGTCGGCCTTCCTTGTGCATCTTAAAAAGGCACCTGTCTCTTCTCTCTGGTGCTTCTTGGATCCATGAATTATCCTCACTGCCGGATGACTCAGGACTTAGAGCAATGGAAGCAGAGCCAGAGTTTCTGATCATTTCCAAACTCCATCCATTCAGCAGAAGCTACAAGAAATGTTCTTAAAAAAAAAAAAAGGCAAAGTGACTTCTTTATGCTGAACTCATAATAATAATAATTAACACTTACAATGGACAGCAGATTGGCTGCTTTTTCTTTTTTTTTAACCAAAGGCATAATGATGATGAATCCTGTAAATGGCCAAAAAAAAAAAAAAAAAAAAAAAAAAAGAAGAAGAAGAAGAAGAAGGACTGGAGAAACATTTAGCTGCTGGGAAATGTTCTAATGATTCCCAAGTGAGGGTATCAGAACCGGAAATGGCTCACTGTTGCCTACCTGAAGCGCCTCTGTTCGGCTTTGAAGATGGGCAGGCGACACTATTTTGTCTTATTTTCTTTCTTTTTATCCCCTTAGAGTTAAAAATAGTGTTCGAGTTTCAATGGAGGCTCTTCAGAGGTTTGCATTACAAGCAGAGACAAAACAAGTCTGAAAAGAAGAGAAGTAATACCAGTAATTCTCGGTCTCCTGTCTGTTCTTCTAACTCCCTCACCTCGTTATTTTCCTTCCTTGGCTTTATTTCTATAATCCAGGTCCAAGTAATCTAGGCTTCCTTCTTGAAAACTTGCATTCCCTCATCCCGCTATTCTGTCTATCCAGGTAAGTGAAAGCATCCAGTATCTTTCCTTCCTTCCTTCCTTCCTTCCTTCCTTCCTTCCTTCCTTCCTTCCTTCCTTCCTTCCTTCCTTCCTTCCTTCCTTCCTTCCTTCCTTCCTTCCTTCCTTCCTTCCTTCCTTCCTTCCTTCCTCCCTCCCTCCCTCCCTCCCTCCCTCCCTCCCTCCCTCCCTCCCTCCTTCCTTCCTTCCTTCCTTCCTTCCTTCCTTCCTTCCTTCCTTCCTTCCTTCCTTCCTTCCTTCCTTCCTTCCTTCCTTCCTTCCTTCCTTCCTCCCTCCCTCCCTCCCTCCCTCCCTCCCTCCCTCCCTCCCTCCCTCCTTTCCTTCCTTCCTTCCTTCCTTCCTTCCTTCCTTCCTTCCTTCCTTCCTTCCTTCCTTCCTTCCTTCCTTCCTTCCTTCCTTCCTTCCTTCCTTCCTTCCTTCCTTCCTTCCTTCCTTCCTTTTCTTTCATCACACCCGGCAGCACTCAGGGGTTACTCTGGCTCTACACTCAGAAATCACTCCTGGCAGGCTCGGGGGACCATATGGGATGCCGGGATTCGAACCACTGGGCAAATGCCCTACCACTGTGCTATCTTTCCGTCCCCTCTTCTGACTTATTTCACTTAACACAAGACTCTCCAGATCCATCCAAGTTGTAGCAAATTGCAAGATTCTTTACAGCTGCATAGTATTCCGTTGGATTGATGCTTATTTTACTTTTATTATTATTGTTGTTTGGTATTTTGGGATTATACTCAGTGATGCTCAGGGGTTACTTCTGGCTCTGCACTCAGGAGTCACTCTTGATGGTACTTGGGGGTGTCCTGAGGATTGAATTTGGGTTGGATGTGTGCAAGGCAAGTGCTCTCCCCTGATGCACTATGGCTCTGACCAGAATTTTACACTCATTTTTTTGTTTTTGATTTTTTTGGCTACATCTGCCAGTGCTCAGCAGTTACTCCTGGCTCTGCACTCAGAAATTATTCCTGGCAGGCTTGGGGGGCCCTAGGGGACGCTGGAGATCAAACCTGGCCTACTGCATATAAGGAAAATACCCTTGCCTGTGCCATAGCTCTGTCCCCTTTACTCTAATTTTTAGATAGGTTTTTATTCCTTTGGAAACAGTGAGTTTTTGTCCCTAGGCTGTGTTCTCTGTGATTTACATTGGCAGCCTCTCAGTTCCTGATTCTTGGCATTTGTAAGACTCTCAGGGCTGCAGTGGGTGCTTGACCATCCCTGGGCTCCCCCCAACCCTCACCCTATGAGACCATGCATTGTTTGGTGAATAGGTTTCTGTGCCCCACCTCTGCTCTCTCCTATCTTTAACCAATAAAACAAACATGTAGGCGGTAACACTGGAATCAGGTTGGAGGGAAAATGGGAGATTCAGAGGGTTCTGCCCAGGTGTCTCTGACTCCAGCACCCTGGACTCCAATCCCTGGTGCTCAGTGGGGAGGGCAGTGAGCAGGCACCTAGGTGAAGAGACGGCAGAGCAGCCTGCAACTCTGCTCTGGTACTTGCAGGGAGAAGCGGCTCAACCCATGGTCAACGAGTTTTCTGGGTATCTGGCTCAGATGGGGTTCTCTTTGCTGGTTTTGGAGGGGTTCTGCAGCCCCCCTTTCCACATCTGTTTACATAACACAAAACAATTTTGGAACCCCACACAAAGACACTCAGGGCTTACTCCTGCCGCTGCACTCAAGGATCATTCCTGACAGAACTTGGGGAACCATTTGCGGGTGCTGGAGGTAAAAATAATCTCAGCTGCATGTAAGACAAGTGCCTTAGTTCTCATCCTGTCCAGCCCATTCAACATGTGACCATTTGGGATTAGGGCTCTGTTTTATCCTCTTTATTTTTTTCTCTCTTTTTCTCTCTGGCTCCTGCTTTCCCTCCCTAGTTTTTCCTCTTGAGGTTGTTGCCCATCAGAACTCCCCAAATTCACATCCACTGCCAGCCAACATTGCCCATCAGCTTTTACTGATGCCAGTGGTTGCCATGGGCTTGGCCCAGGGGAGAAAGTGCTGTCTCCTCGGGAGAGACCCATTTCCTACAGAAGATTGGCTGGAAAAGTGCAGAAAACAGTAGCTGCTGGAAATACTCAAAGGAGGTTTTTACTCTTTGACTCGGCCTCATGACCAAGATTCCCAACCGATCACCCGCACAGGGGAAAGGCGCTGATTCAGGGGTGGGTTCAACTTCTCCCCAAGGCCCGGATGCTCATGTCTGCATTCCTTCATTCCTTCTTGAGGTCACTGTGTCTATGGGATCCAGACTGTGATTGCTCATTGCAGACACTCTCCCCTGGAGAGATTTCTGGATTTTTTTCCTCTAAACATGCACTTCGGACAGCCTGCACTGCTCAGCGAAGTCAAGGTGATGAGCTGGCAGTGGAAATCAGTTAACAACACTTGCGATTTCCCTTGTTCTCTCCGGGCCATTACTTATACCAAGGATAAAAAAAAGGGGGGGGCATGTTTGACTTAATTTTTTTGAATCTTACTTAGGTCCCCGTAGCTTAACTTAATGATTTGTATAAGTGATAGTAATTGCGGGGACTATGGGGGAGTATGATTAGCTATAAAATGAACACAGTTATATGTCCGACCAAACTAGCGAGGGGCAGAAATGCAGTCGTATCCAAGAGAAAATAATTACAGCAATAATCAGTGTAATTCATGATAATGGCGGAATTGAATTTCACACCATAGCTCCAAGCACTTACATTTAATGAATGTAGTTTGTGCTTGTTTACTAAAAAGGTTTTTAGCAGAAAATCGATAATGTAACTTCAGTGTTTCTAATTGCAAATGCAATTTTTTTTTTTTTAAAGTAGCGGTTCAATAAGGATTTGGTAGAGAAAATTGAGGTATGTGAGTGCCGCGGAACGGGCGCTTTAATTAGCCTACCTGTACATTAGGGCCACGGCGCCGTCATATCTATTTATTACAACATATTGATGAAAATGGATTTGTTTTTGGTGTGAGGACTTGCTTGTGTAATGGACATTGAAACTTTTCTGGGGGCATCGGCCAGGATTTCAGTGTGTGCTTGGGTAATGGGGCGCTTCTAGGGGGGGAATTTTGGAAATAATCCTGCATACACATGGGAGTGGGGAGCAGGAAGAAGAGGGTGGGAAGGCAGGGGTGACCCCTGCATTTCTAGGAGCAGGACTGTGTGAACATTGGTCCAATGGGAGGGAGTTGCTTAACCCTTCCATTTTCCTTCTTGCTTTTGGCTTGATGTCTCTTTTGTTATTTTGGGGGGGCCCACACCCAGCTGTGCTCAGGGCTTACTCCTGATTTGGGCTTAGGGATCACTCTTGGGAGTGCTTTGGGGAACATTATGGAGGTGCTGGGGATCGAACTTGTATCATCTAGGTGCAAGGCACTCGCCTTCCTATTGGTTTGGACCTCTTCAAACCTGTTAGGGTAACATGAGGGTCCATG
This sequence comes from Suncus etruscus, assembly GCF_024139225.1. Taxonomy (NCBI): domain Eukaryota; kingdom Metazoa; phylum Chordata; class Mammalia; order Eulipotyphla; family Soricidae; genus Suncus; species Suncus etruscus. The sequence continues at coordinate 68,148,461 of NC_064864.1, forward strand.
AGATACCCCAGGGCCTAACTTTTCTCAGAAGTCCAGGTGTGAGGACCCACAGCTTCTCTGGCCAGAACCCCCATGTCAGGGAAACTGAGGCACTGCTCATGCTTCCACTGATGCTGCCCAGTTCCTGCCACCTTCACTGCTCAGCTCCACTGCTGTCCCGACAGGCAGCCGGAGCTCTCTGCCATCTCTGTCCTCCTGTCTCCCTACAGGCATCTCACACAGCATCGCTTGATGGATATTATAAGAGCTTTGCCCTCCCCCACCCCACCCTTCTTGGACCAAACTGAAATCTTTGGCTGAGGGGAAGTTCCCACTTAACATCAGTGTTCCCTCAAAAGCAAGCAGAAACATGGCTGTCTTGGGGGCAAGGTGAGGTGTTGGACTAGTTCTCATGTCAAGGGGTTTGAATCCTGGCTCTCAATAGTACTCAGTGACCCTGTAGGGGGAAGCCAGGGAACCTACAGGGCTCTCCGGGGACCGAAATGATGAGGAGGAAGGTCAGGTCTAAGAGCTCCAGGCTCTCTCCTTATTCCTGTGGGCATCAGGCCAGGACCCCCCCCCCAGCACTTTCTGTAACTTTGTACCCTCCCCTAGTGCATACCCCAGGTCTTTGGGACAGTGTCTTTAGGGCCATTTTCCAGATGAAAACACTGAGGCTTGAATACAGCTGTCTAAGGTCAGAGCCAAGGTGCTGGGGACTGAGGGAAAGCTGGAGTCTCCGGCATCTCCTGCCTACCCCGCAACACTCCGAAACACCACGTATCTAACCCCCACTCCCCCATATCCAAATGGATAGCCCACCCTCATTAGGGAGTGCTGTCCTGGCCTGAGAGAGGCTGTCTTCTTTTGGGCCACTTTACTCAGCTCAAGGTGGGGGAATCCCCAAAACTAGGGGAGGAACCACCAACGCCCCCAAAGAAGGGATCACTGGCACGGGGCTGGGTCTCATCTGAAGGGAAGAACCCACTGGAAACCCAACCTCTAATTATTCACCCTCTCCCCAAGAAGGAACCAAACTTACATGCTGAACCTGGAGCCAACACCAGGCCACACTTCTTCCAGCCTCTCCAGATCCTAGTGAAGAAACCACAGTCTCTGGTACAAGGTCCCCCTTTTTTCTCCAGGCAGGAGGACACGGACCCCGAGTGTTTGACCAACAAATGCACAGAAAATGGGCCCCGGGAAGTAGCAATTACGTACTAATCTTCTCCCAAGAAAATGCGTGCTCAATGAAGATGATTTCCCCAGGAAAGCATTAAGGTATACAAAGAGTTCTTAATAAATAGAAATAAATAGCGTGGGGGGGGGCACATGGGCTCTGGGGCCGTGGCTGGAGCTGCCCTCAGCCGCCTTTGCAGCGGGGCCGGCTCTGCGTTTTTGCTCTAGAAAAACAACTCGCCCCTTTCCAGCCAATGATTACGTGTAATTATGCTTTTTCCCCTGCTATTATTCTAATAGGCCTGCCATGCTGCTCCGAGGACTCTGGCATTGGGACTACACGGCGGCTTTTATGGATGGACTGCGGGAACACTTAATATAGCTCTATTTTTGAATTATCAAGTTCTCTCCTTTTGAAGTCTGTGTTAGTGGAACTCCTATTTATGAGATGTGCTGTGCTTAAAGGTTGGCTATTGATGAAGAGGTCCAACAGGGCCTTTCTCCCGAGGACGGAGCATTCTCCCGCGAGATAAATAGCCGTGCTAAAAGGCATACTATGTACCCAGGCTGCAAATGACTAGCCAAGTACCTCATAACAGTATCCTTCAAAAATCCCTTTCTGAGTCTTGTTTGTTCTCTTTTCCATAGAGATGGTGATATTTCTACAAGTCCTGCAGGGGTATGGGGGGGGGGGCTGGCAATCTGCTGGTCATCGCTGACTGTGGCAGTGGTGACTAGGGCTTGCAGGGACTGTAGGTGCGTTGGCCTTGGGGACATGGGGTCACCTTCCCACTCTGGGGCTTGCTGGTCCTTCATGGAAAGGTGGACGGACATGAAGGGGTTTGGAGAGAGGGTGGGTGGGGAGTCAGCAGAGGGGTCTGTCCTGGAGAATCTAGAAAGCTCTGTGGCCACCACCAATTAAGAGGTGGGGCCAAGAGTGCTCAGAGTCGTTCAGTGCTCAAGAGCCAAGCAAAGGGAGGTTGGGGTGGGGGTGGAGAAAGGTGTCTCAGGTGTGGCTTCCAAAGCAAACGATGACTACGGCTGGGTTTCTTAGGTGAACCCCAACATGTGAGCAGTTGACACAGTGGGTTTAGGAGGGCCCCTCATCTGATCCTGGAAGGTTGATGATGGAAGGTTGGTCCACAAGGGAAGTAGGGGGGATCTGCACATCCTTTGTGGACAGAAATGCACCTAAGAGGCCCACTTCAGGGTCTCAGCAAGTATCACAAATATGGAGGTGAATGGGAGCAGTTTGAAACTGGGTGTCTGGGTACTCCAATCCATCCCTACCTGGAAGGCTGGAAGGCAAAGGCCCAGTGGACCCTCCAGCTCCTCCTCATCCATTCTCACCCTGGTGTCTGCCTGAGTCGGGTTGCCTGGCCCTTAAGCCTGTGTATTTACCAGCTGAACTGACAGGCGACAGCCACGCTGGGCCCTGCTGATAGCATTTGTTTGTTACCAGCGCCAGGAGCACTGTATGCGCTGGTTGTTGCTTATTTATTGATCTCCATATTCCCAATAATCTGATGCCTGTCAACATTTGACAACGTTATGTGAAGGGGTCAGCCGGATGGGGCTCATGAAATGCTGCTGAGATGGATGAGTTTTTGGCAGCATTAACCTTGCAAAGAGCCATCAGTGAGGCATTTCTCTGTCTGCCCAAGGCATTGGAAGGGCTTTTTTTCTTCTTCTTTTTTTTAATAGTTGACATTAACATTAAACAAAACCTGCAGCCATTAAATCTCAGTATTTATAGACGATAGAAAACATGGGTGCCCCGGCATCTTTTGAAATGAAAATCTTATTAACAGACATGGTGCTTGTGGCAAAGTCCTCAGCAATTGGAGCTTGGTAGGGCTGTCCAGAAGGTCTGACGGATTAGCCCGCACCATGAAGTGAGGGACCAAATGGGAAATGACGGACTCAGACGCCAGAAGGGCTCAGGCTGCACCAGGCAGCCTGGGGAGGCGCGTCTTGCTTTTCTGCTTTTCCGAGCAGCCGTGCGCACTGCGCCCAGCAGCAGAGCACATACACACATGGGATGGAGATTTCCAGGAACCAGAGAGAAAGTGGCTAAAATGGCATTTATATAGAGGGTGCCTCTCTGGGAAGGCTCTCCGGGAAGAAGCAAATCCAGCAACTGGCTAGGCAGAGTGGGGAGGAAAAGAGGGGGGGGGGGCTGGGAGCTTTCAGGAACTTCCCAGGTCAGTGCAAAATCTGCATAAAACCTTAGGGGCCCCCCCTGCGCACACATCCCTGTTCCCTCTGTGGTTATGAACAATACCCTGGTTCCTTTAACAGATTTCCTCCTGCTCCACCCCCAGTAGTAAGTTAGCAGTTAAAAATTAATTGTGAGGGGCTGGAGCAATGACATAACAGGGAGGGTGTTTGCCTTGCATGAGATTCACCTAGCATCCCATAGAGTTCCCCCAATCCTACCAGGAGTGACCCCTGAGCATAGAGCCAGGAATAAAATCTGAACGATGTCCGTTGTGGCTCCAAAACCAAAGCAAACAAATCCCAAAGCTAAAGAGATAATACTTGGTGAGAGGCACTTGCCTTGCATGCAGCCAACTTGGATTCATTCCCCATACCATGGTTCATATCATTCCCCCTAACAATCCCCCAGGAGTGAACCCTGAGCTCAGAAGCAGAAATCAGTCCTGAGCACTGATTATGTCCCCTCAAACCCAACCAACCCAACCCAACGTTCACAGGGTCATTGTAAACACCTGCCCTCAATGTGGGTTTTGTTTATTTTGATTTTGGGCCACTCCTGGTATTGATCAGAGGTTACCTGTGGCTGTCTGTTGGGGGCAGGGTACCACTCTCAGCAGTGTCCAGAGGTCCATGGGGTGAAGAAGCAAACTTCAGGCCTCCCACATGCAAAACCATTGAGCTGTCACCAGCCCTTTTGTCTTTGTTTTTTTTTTTTTTTTTTTTTTGATTTTGGAGGAAAAACAAATTAATTGGAGGGAGACGAACAATGTGCTTTGTCAGAACTAGAACAGGCAGCTGCAAAAAATATCTGGTGGCTCTCAGGGATTACTTCTGGTGGTGCTCTGGGATCAAACCTGAGTTAGCCATAAGCAAGGCAAATGTGCCTGCTGTGCTATTGCTCAGCACCAGCGCTGTTTTTGTTTTATATTTGTTGTAAAATTTTTGGGTTGGGGGACACACCTGGTGATGCTTACGTGTTGCTACTGGCAGTACTTTTTTTTTTTTTTGGTTATTGGGTCACACCCGACAGCACTCAAGGGTTACTCCTGGCTTTGATCTTAGAAATCGCTCCTGGCAGGCACAGGGGACCATATGGGATGCCAGGATTCGAACCATTGTCTTTCCTGGGTGGCCGCTTGCAAGGCAAATGTCCTACCACTGTGCTCTCTCTCCAGCCCCCAATGGCAGTACTCGTGATAGTGTGGTACATGGAAGGGAACCCGAGTCTCTTGCATGCAAAGTCTATACTCAGCCCTTGGAGTTTTCCCCACGATGTGAGTTTTGAGAAACCTGCTCCCTGTTTTGGCTAGAACCTGAGAGTTTTGGCTCCTTTCAGAAGATGTCTAGGCAGCCCCAGGGTTGGAAGGTCTTATTGAGGAAGGACAGACTTCGTTGACAGGCTATTCTGGGCAGTGCCCGTCTGAGTCAACACCCAGGAGAACTGACAGTGAGTTTAACATCACTGTTTCCTTCTTCACAATGGACTTATTTCCCCAGTGCTTTCTTGGGGAACAGGTGTGCTCTGCGCTTGCTCAAGGCCACCATGCTGAAAAGGAGGTGCCGGGCTTTTTGTTTTGTGGGTGTGTGGAGGGGTCCTGGGGAGAGTTGATGAGTTATTGGGCCTTTCTCTTGAGTGTGCGGGTCTCAGTATTCGTCCCCTCCTGCCTCTCTCAGTGATGTCATTTTGTGGTGCCATTTAAGAGGCCAGAGAGAAGAGAGACACTAAGGTCTGCACTCAGTACTGAAGCCCAGACATTGCTGCTCTTGGCAGAGGGGTAAAGGGCTTCTTGTTCCTCTCTCGGTCCCCACACTCAGGGTAAGGGAGGGTCCCCTGATGAAGACTTAATATGGCTGGAGGCTGTCTCTGAAGCCAGATAGGGATGCTGTGGGGATACAACCTGTCGTTGGCAACTTTGGAGATCAAATTCCCCACCAAAGGAATATTGCTATCCCCCCCCAAAAAATGGGGTGAAAGGCACCAACCAGTTAAAGCCACTCTGGGAAGCTTTAACTTAGGCACAAATGACGGGGGCTGGTGGTTGCTATAGAAACCAGGAGACAATGTGGTGTTTATGTTGCTACTGAGAGATCTGGTGCTTCTCCGAAGGAAGAAATCAAAGTCTTCCAGGAACACAAACGAACTCCCAACTTCAGGGAGGAACCCTCAAAACCTTTTCACTTCCTCCATCTGGGGTTTATTTGGATTTAAACCTGAACAGACCCTACAATGCCTTGCAGTCTGCTGGTTAGCGTATCCCTGCCTTCCATGTTGAGCTGTGTACCTGCTGGCCAAGTCTGTGAGCCATCCCTGAAGCTCACAGGACATGTTGGATGCATCAGGAAGTGGATTCTGTGGGAAAGGAGGGAGGAAAGATGGTAATTCCAGAGTAGGACAGAAGCAGGGAGAGGTGGTGGTGGACAAGGGACAGGGCAGTTGATGGTCGCCCTGAATTCCAACAGCAATTGGGGGCTTTTCTGGGGATAGGAAAGATGCTGCCAAGTGTCTTGGGGTGCAATGTTTCCAGCTTGAGTCTTGTTGCAGCTGCTCCCAAGGACAATGCAAGCGGGTCAGCCAATGTCTTCACTAGGGTGGATGGTCACCTTTCTCTCATGGCAGGTGGACCCCCAACAACCCAGGTCTCTGTTTGCTTTTGGGGCCTTGCAGCTGGTCCTACGTCAATTCTTCCATTAATAGCTCAGCCCCTCACTGTGACACTGCCAAGCCCACCTGGGAAGATGGGCATTCCTGGTCCTGTCCATTCTTCTGAATTTCTTTGTTTTGGGGTCATACCCTTTCCGGCTAACTCCTGGTTCAGTGTTCAATGATCACTCCTGATGGGGCTTGTGGGGAGCTTTTTAGGGAGTGCTGTGGATAGAATCTGGGTCAGTTGCATACAAGACAAGGGCCTTACTTGCTGTACTATCTCTCTGGTTCTCTTTCAAATTATTATTATTTTTTTGTAGTTTTGTGTTGGGGCCACACTTGGCAGTCCTCAGATGTTACTCCTGGCTCTGCACTCACAGATCACTCCTGGCAGGGTTGGAGGACCATATGCTGGGAATGCTGGGGATTGAATCCAGGTGGGCCCCATACAAGGCAGATGCCACAACAACTTTCCTTTCTGGACACAGCAACTTTTCTTGACAATTCTAAACTTTTCCCTTTTAGCACCAACTCACATGCTCTAGTATCTTTGGAACCAGAACCCTCTAGTTCTAGTCTTGCCCCTGTTGTGTCCTAGGCTGGAGTTCACTGGTACATTACATAATTAAGGATGGAGCTGGATGGCGGTGGTTGGCGATGGATTTCTTTCTGCCACCCCAGGCCACATGGCTTTGCAACTCCATCCAGCCGGCGAGTCCCAGGCCCAGGTGAAGCGCGAAATCACTCACTCACAGGCAGGCTTCAGGAAGCATTAACTTTATTCATGCCCTATCCACCACATGTGTGTGGCCTACTCATAACCTTTCAAGCATTCAGCCATTCTTGGCTAGCCCTGCGTCTTAACTCACTTCAGCCATCTTCAGGGCCAAAGGAAACGGCCAAAAGGCCCGAATTCCCTCGGTCCCAGCCTTATCTACCTTTTCCAAGACCCCTCCCAGGAATAGGAGGTCTTGCAGGTAAGGTCACACCTATTATCCGGTTCCCAAGACCCCTCCCAGAAATGGGTGGGTCTCAGGTACACCACACCGTCTTATAATGTGTTTGCCTTTATCTGCTGGCCAGAGTTCTGCAGGGACAGCTCCATCTGGAGTTGGGGATGCTTCGACCTACACCTTGAAGCAGATAATTTCTCTTATTTTCTTTTTTTTTGGGGGGGGGCACACCCGTTTGATGCTCAGGGGTTACTCTTGGTTAAGCGCTCAGAAACTGCTCCTGGCTTGGGGGGACCATATGGGACGCGGGGGGATCGAACCTCGGTCCTTCCTTGGCTAGCGCTTGCAAGGCCTCTAGCGCCACCTCACTGGCCCCAATTTCTCTTATTTTCTAGAAACACAGAAAAGCAGCTGAGAGAAAAAGTGTTTCTGAAGGGAAGTTTGCTGTTGTTGTTATGGTTTGTCTTGGGACCATACCCAGCGGTGCTCAGGGGTTACTCCTGGCTCTTATGGCAGTGCTCGGAGGACCATATGGGATGCCGAGATCAAACTTGGATCAGCATGTGCTAGGCAAATGCCCTTCCTGCTGTGCTATTGCTCCAGCCCCCTCTCAAGGTAAGTTTTAGGAACTGGTCAGGAGCCCGAAGGAGCCGAAAAGATGATCAATTTTAGTTTATTATCTCTTGGCTGACAGTAGGGCTGCTTTGAGGTCCTGGAATTTTCTAGAATCAAAGTTTGTGAGCTCTCTGCTATACTGCTATACATTCATACTACCTGAGGGCACCGCAGGAAGGCACAGATGTGAAGGGAAAATAGGCTTTCCCTTAATTACAGTCCAAACCTACAAGGTACCCAGAGGAACTGGGTGGGGGATAGGGGCGCGCAAGACTATGGAGGCCATGGGGCCATGGGCAGAGCAGCTTGTGGAGGTCTGACTCCTAATTTCTTTTTTTGGGGGGGTGTTGGGTCACACCCGGCAGTGCTCAAGGATTACTCCTGGCTCTATGCTCAGAAATTGCTCCTGGAAACCTCAGGGACCAAATGAGATGCCGGGATTCGTTCGAACCACCATCCTTCTGCATGCAAGGCAAACGTCCTACTTCTGTTATCTCTCTGGTCCCTGATTTTCATCCATCTCCTCAGCGCTCACTACCAGAAACCCTTCAGTGCTGCACCTCGCTCCATTGACTCAGAATTGCAAAACTCATTAGACTGTGAAGTAAGGCAAGTTAGAATCAATTTCTTGTCTAGCCCCAGAAATTCTCTGGAATAATATGTCACAACAGCAGTATTGTCTGTTGCAGGAGACTTGAAGATATCAGGACTTCCTTGGAATGGTCTGTGATTCCCTGGAACCATCTGGCTGCATTAGTGCGTGTGCGTGCGTGCGTGCGTTCGTGCGCGCGCGCGCGCGCGCGTGTGTGTGTGTGTGTGTGTGTGTGTGTGTGTGTGTGTGTGTGTGAGAGAGAGAGAGAGAGAGTGAGAGAGAGAGAGGGGAGAGAGAGGTGAGGGCTGTGAGAATGAGGACTGTGAGAGAGAGAAGAGAGGCAGGTGCTGTGAGAGAGATGAGAAAGTCAGGGGCTTGAGAGAGATGTGAGAGAGGGAAAGAAAGGAAGAGAGAGAGAAAGTGAGAGAGAGAAAGGAATGGGGGCTGCCCCGGGCCCCGTAGAATGGATCAGTTGCTGAGCACATTCATTCTTACCAGGGTAATTATTACAGCAGCTCCTTCCCGAAGCGAGAACTTTTGTTTTATGTTTTCAATGTGAACATGTGAAATATTAAGATATTTTACTGCCTTAATGTTCGAAATTGTTTGCCTCTCCATATTGCAATCTAAAACTCATTAACAGGCGAACAATTTAATCAGAATGAATCAAGCCCAGAAATGGAAACACCGACAGTCCACGCAGCCATAAAGCCAGGGGTTGGGGGGTTGGGGGGGACTTTTCTGGGCAGCTTCATAAAACTTCCCTGCAGCAGCAGGAAGAAAGTGGCCATTCTGGAAGGTGTCAGTGTAGACAGATCCTGGGCCATGAATGTGGTCATGGTTGACCATCCTCCCACACATCTGCTCAGATGTGGGGCTCATCCAGGGGACCACGGGGTGCAGGACCTTCATTGTTCAGCCTTTGAGAAAATTGTTCTCTCAGTAGTGGAAATGGTTATGTAGAAAAGTGAGCATAGTCACAACAAACTGGTATTTATTGACTGACTGATAGATATATATTTTGGTGATGTTCAAGGCTTTCTCCTGGCTTTGCACCCAGGATTCCTGCCTAGTGGTGCTCTGGGTACCCTATTGGATGCTGGGGATCAAACCTGGTTTGTCTGTATGCAAGGCAGATGCCCTCTCTGCTTAACTATTGCTCTGGCCCCACAAACTGGTCTTTAATTCCAGAAGGACTTCCATTAGAAACAGCATACCCAGACACTAAAAGTATTGATTCTCTGCTTGGAGGATCTTCATTTCTGGAATCTTAGTTTCTTGTGTTCTTGAGTGGATTTTGGGACTGGGAGCCATTCCTATTGACATTAGGCCATTCATGCTTCTGGTTTAGTGTTGGGACCCAGAAGTTCAGTGCTAATCAGGCTTTGCAGTGTTGGGGACCAGACCAGCAAAGGTTGCCCCTAGGTACCTAGGAACCATCAGAACCACCTCCAACTGTGACTGCCCCTCTCTGTGACACTAAGAATTGAATCTGGGTAGGAGAGTATCTGCCTCAATCATGACTATTTTCCCTCTAATGGTCTTTTCATTGAACCTTTAAAAAGTTGGGGGTCTCACAAGCAGTGTTGAGTGGTTTGGGGGATCCCCACCAATGATTCTTGGCCAATTGGGCTGGCAGTTCAGGGCAAGGGTGCGAAGGCAGGGGGCTTTCAGACTGTACTGGGCAGTGCTTGGGGGACCCCAGGGTGCTTGCTAGGCCCTGAGTACAGCCAGCTGTCTCCTGGGCATGTGCCCTAGCTCTCTGCTATCTTCTGGCCTCTTTCTTTGACCTTTACAGAGGCCTCTGCAGACCATTTTCACTTTTGGACTGAAGGTTTTGTTTGTTTATTTTGGCACTACACCAATAATGCTCAGAGATTACTCCTGGTTCTGTGCTCAGGGCTCACTTCTGACCAGGCTTGGAGGACCATCTGATGCTGGTGGGAATTGAACCCAGGTTGGTTTCAAGCAAGGCAAGCACAATGCATACTGCTATACTCTGCCTCCTAAATGAGGATGTTCTTGGAATTTCTTTGTCTACCAATATTTGGAACAGGCTGATAGACCAGTAGCCTGTCAAGGTGATCTATGTGTCTGTATCTTTTTAAAATTTTTTAATGGAAATTAGATTTTTTAATTTATATATATTAAATGTTATAACACTGTGATTTACCAATTTGTTCCTAATATGGTCGTTTCATTAAATGCATTATATTTCCAACACCCATTCCATTACCAGTGAGACCTTCCCTCCACCAGGGCCCCCTCCCACCCACCACCCTAGCTTGCCCCCTTGAAGGCACAGCACTTTTCTATATCTTGTTTGTTATAATACACAGATATTGGAATGATCAAAACTGATATCAATGAAGGTCCATTTGAAATGATTGTTTTGTCTTTCCATGGTGTGACTAAAGTCAGTGTCTGAGGATTAATTGGGCTGGGGTTGGTGCTAGTTGAAATTCTGTGTCACTGTTGAAGTTCCCTGAACTTGGGAGATTTCTATAGAACTTTCCATCAGATTTGCTACTCCTACTGGGCTGACACTACTATGAGATACTGAGGTGTCTGGAAGCGTGTTCTAACTGTTTCTTGGCTTTAAAAAAATAGAGCTAAAATAAATGTTTGGTTTTTTTTTGTGTGTGTGTGTGTTTTTGTTTGTTTTGTTTGTTTGTTTGTTTTTTGGGCCACCTGGCCGTACTGGGGTTACTACTGGCTTTGCACTCAGAAATTGCTCCTGGCAGGCTCTGGCGATCATAGGGGATGCTGGAGATAGAACCTGGGTTGGCCACGTGCAAGGCAAATGCCCTACTTGCTGTGCTATGGTTCCAAACCCCAAAATGTGCATTTTTAAACATATTGGTGCTGAAATGTTTTGCTGTGCTACATTCAAAAGTGAGCCACTAGTGGTATGTGCTGGCATCAACATAGTAAAGAGAAACAGTAGATGAATACTTAGGTTTAGATAAAATTAGAATCATAGATTTTTTTCTCACATTAAAAATTTTTGTTTTATTTTATTATTATTTGGGTCACACCTAGCAATGCTCAGGGGTTACTCCTGGCTACTCAAAAATTATTGCTGGTGGTGCTTGGGGGATTATATGGAATGGGAGTTAGGGATTTAACCTGGCTTGACTGGCAAGAGTCTTACCTGCTGTACTATCGTTTCACCCGAACATTTTTGATTTTATACTTGAATAATTTTCATGATGTCAAGCTCTGTATGTTGGAACATGATCATTTAAAACTATATTTATTGCTCTCTTTTTTTTTGCAGGGGGAGTGTCCTTCCTTAACCAGGCTCATAGGCCTCACTGTGCTTTGATGGCAAAAACATACTTTTCAGGGTTCTTGAGGAGAACATGTATGGGCCACTCTCCTTTTGGGGGGGGGTTTACAAACCTCCATCCTCTTGCCACTCCACCCTTGCCTCCAGGCATGGCTCCCGCATTCCTGGTCACTGCGATGTCCCCACAGGATCAAGCAGCATCTCTAATTCTGGACCCTGTTGCTTCCTTTCCTTGTACCTGATATGCAGCATCACTCATGTGATCTACACTCGCTGGTGGCTTACTTATCTATACCTGAGGAAGGGGAAGAGTAAGGGATGGAGGGAGGGGTCAACATACACATACCAGGTTTATTGAGGCAGCTCAAAAATGGCAGTGAAAAGGGATCCAAGAGAGTAGAGGAGGTTTGTGGGGCAAGTGAAATGAGAATCTTTGTTAGCATTAGCCCTGATTGAGTCTGAAAGTGGTCCCCAAAATCAGGCCTCCCTGGGGCGCACAGTTGCTGGTTTTGTCCCTGATGGAGGGGTCTTTGCTTTCTCCCTTGCTTCTGGTAATGATCAGCAGAGAAATTCCATGGTGTACTCTCTATCCCCCCACCCCATGGGGTGTCAGGGCCAGGACCTGCACTTTGCTGTGGGTAGAGAAAAACCCATCTTATGGCCACTCTGGGGGCTCCTTGCCAGACCCCACATATCCTTACTGGCCTTAGAAGGAATAGATCATGAGTAAGGAATAGGATGAGTCTATCTATTTACCCATCACCCATAGATCCATCATCCATCAGTCCATCTATCATCCATCTATCCATCCATCTCCCCATCCATCCATCCACCCACCCGTCCATCCATTTATCTATCCATCCACCCATCCATCCACCCATCTACCCATTCATCCATCCATCTATCCATTCACCCATCCATCCACCCATCTACCCATTCATCCATCCATTTATCCATCCACCCATCCATCCATCCATCCATCCATCCATCCATCCATCCATCCATCCATCCATCCATCCATCCATCCATCCATCCATCCATCAATTAGTACCTACAATTCCAGGGACTAGAAACCTAAATCTAAGGGAGTCTAGATTGACTGCATGACCCAAGTGTCTGCCTTGCAAGTGTGAGGCTATGAGTTCAATCCCTGATGCCACCCACATGCATTTAGTGGGGGTCAAAAGTGGGAGCACACAATTTACAATCTCCAGCACACAACCAGGCATGTGTGAGCACCATAGCCAGTGTGTGAGGCTTGGTGAACACTGTGGCTGAATGAATGAATATTGCCCCCTAGCATGTGATGACCCCAATCATCACAACAGCAACAAAGAAAGGGGGTGGAAAAGAAACCCAAACATGAGAAAGTGCCCGTGTTTCTCCATGGGAGTTTTAATGGGGGGGGGGGGAACTCTGTGGCCTAAGACCTGGATGACAGAAATTGCTCCTTTTTCTGTGCTCCATGGTCTTTGGATAGTGGAAAGGAAGCAGGGTAGGAGCCCTTTGCCTTGATCCTCAAATCCTGTTTCACAGGGTCGGGCAGGCCTGAGTGGGATGTACCCATGAGTCAATCAATCTACCAAGAAGAGGCAGAATTAAATCTACTGGGTTTGGGGCCCATCAGTCTTGATGGTTCCCCCACGTCTAAGTTCAATTTTGAGTGATTCAAACGAATGAAATTTAATTATCGTGTGGTAAGCCTTTGGTGTTAAGTTATTGCATCCTGACCATTGTGACTGCAAGTTCCTTACCTCTGTTTTCATGGAAAGGAAAGTGAAACATATTTTAAATAAAACCCTACCCCCATCCCCACCCCCAAGTAATTGCCTTCAATGAAACAGAGTGGGGTGGGTACAGGGTTGGGGGGCTTTATAAATCGGCTAGTGCAGGGGAGAGGAGTTGTGTTGGAAAGGGTTTTCATTAATGTGTGTGTGTGTGTGGGGGCACCCAGAAGGATCCCGCAGAAAGTTCATACTCCAAGTGATGGCTGTTTATGGCTCCCAATTGCACTAAACAGGCTTTTAAATGCAGGTTAAAGGCCTCCCTGAAATATTGAGAATATACCTAGCACCGCTGTGGCCTCAAGTTTTGCCTGTTTTTGAACTGGGCATTCGTTAGCTGCAGAAGCAGCCGAGGTTTGGGGGTTAATCAACAGTCAGTGCAGCGGGGCAACATGCTTCTAAATACGGGCCAGAGCAGCGAGCCTTTCCCTTCCCCTGGGTTTCCCCCAAGGCCTGCTGATGGAGAGCTTTGACTTTCCCAAGGTGGCCCCCTGTGCAGGTGATAAACAAGGGTCCCCCCTCCTTTCTCTCCCTTCCTGCTCCAGCTCTGGCTGGGGTCGCTTCTGGGGGCCGCCTGTCACCTCCCCCACCTCCACTCCCAGTAATTACACACAAAAGGTACCTGAGCTCCACAGCTAATTTGCGGCTTCTGTTTAGCAGAATTTAATAGCAGGTATTACTGCTTCGGCGGTAATTAAGGACCTTTGTCAATAAGGACGGATGGATGGGCGCACTTGGCCGTAATCAGGGGGCTCTCCAGCCCGAGGAGAGAAAGAAAGAGAATCAATCCATTTGGTGAATAACTCAGGGCCCACCGAGGGCCGCCCTCCTCCCACGGAGGCCAATGGAATAATAATTCCCCAGGCAATGAAAGTACAGGAATAAAAGTACTTACCCTCCAGCCAGTGATTTTTTTTTTTTTTTGGTGGTGGGGGTGAGGTGGGGGGGAGACTTTTTATTTACTCTACTGAGCTTTTCTTATTTGCTCCAGGCTGCATTTGATGAAGTATTGTTTAAACAGCGGGCTGCTGAGCAGAAAGGATGGATGGAAGGAGGTGGGGAAAGAAAAGGGGAGGAATTTCTACCAGGTGGTGAGGGAGGGAGCAGCCCTGCTTCTAGGTGGATGGAATGGGGGGTGGCGGGGGTGTCTGTGTTCGGTCGATCAATTATTTCTCCGGGATACAAAAAAAAAAAAATGACAAAACCAAGTGGCCTCGTGAAGAGATGGAGGGTGTCATTTAGACGGTCTGAGCATAGTCACTCAGCTCTAAATGGGTCGCCTGGAACAAGCGAGAAGAGAACTTGGGGGCGCTGGGCCCCCCTCCCTAATGTACTGCTGAATGGGCCGGTGGAGGGGGCGGCAGGGAGGGGCGGGGGGCAGGGGCTGGCGGCCACAATTCAAAGCGACCCTCAAGGTGTGCGCCCCTGGCTGTAATTGGCTGGAGGCCTCCTCTGCGCCCCCGACTCGCTGCCTTTTTACCGGATTTAACAAGGATGCTTTTAATAGTGCTTTGAGGAAGGAGCGGCTCTTTATCCGCCTCTCTTTTTTAAAACAGCTTTAACTAGACTCTTTCTGGCGCTAATGTCACAAAAACTTCTACCTTTAATCATTCCCGAGGAGGCGAGCAAATGGGGGGGCTCCCTTTCCCCAGGGCCAATTACTTGTGGCTCTCCCCAGGAAGAGAGGGGGGAGCTGTGGCAGGCAGGTTGGGGGGGGGTGTCCATGCAGGGGAGGTTTGGTGGGGGGAATTTGAGGCCAGACCTGAGTCTGGGACATTGTGGATGGTTTAGGGGGAGCCTAGTGGGATTGGGGAGGGGGTCTCTTTAAATGAGAGAAGACAAATGCATTTGGTAGTGATGAAGGATTGATTGAAGCAGGATTTAATCGCATCCAAGACTGACTCTGGATTTGTGGCTGCCCCCAACACTCCCTTTCCATCTCTCTTCCACACACCCCCTTTCCATCCAGCTGATGCAGTTTGCTTCTTTCCCATCAGGGAAACAATTCTATGCAGGGCTGGCAAGTGGGTCTTTCTGTGAGATGAGTAAGGTTTCTTTCTTTTTTTTTTTTTTTTGTGGGGGGAAAGTTGTGAGTGTTGAGGAAGGTCAGGGAGCCCACACAGGTATGTGTCAATGCAAGGACCCCAAGATGTGATGCGGAGATTCTGGGATTTTCTCTGATTATCTCAACGATCCTTTGGGGCCAGTGCCTCAATCCCATACCTTCTCTCTGACTGTGAGGTGGCATTTCAGGGTTTCATAGTCCCCCGTGGAGTGAGAGGACTTGGACAGGCAGGGTCCAAGGACAGGTTCTTAAGTGAAGTTGGACAATGAAGAGCCATTTCATGGCCAGTGAGCCTGCAGTGTGGGGGCATCAAAGGGATGGGGTGTGAGGGCCTGGAGGAGATGCCATTGGGACACACAGATCCCACACCATGGTCCAGGAGGGGGGCCCTGGGTATCTCCTTTGTCCCACATCTCTTTCTGGACATGGGCTTGTTTCTGGAACTATCTGTCAGACCAGAGTTCAGCAGGTGCTTCAGGAATTGGGTGTCCTTCCTGAGACAGGCTCTAGGGCAGGTGCCGAACATTCTAAGCCCCCTCTCTGTACCCCCAGATTTAGGGTTCAGGCCCCTGTTCAGATACTACTTCATTCAGGCTGTGAAGAAGTTTTCATAGCTGCAAAATTCAGGTCTGCAATAGAAAAGAGGGTTTCTAAGGGGTTCTAAGAGGTTCCAACGGGATGCTGACAGCAGCCATCACAGCCCATATTGCTCCTCATGGGGCACCTAAAAGGCCCATGAGGCTCCTCTGGGTTCTCTGCCTTGGGAGGGGGGCGTTGTGGTCCAGTCAAGGGTCAGACCATGGGTAGGGCCCAGTGGGGCATCCATGAGCAACTCCTAACAACCTCCACTGGGTGACGTGAATCCCCAAGGCTTGCTCCTTCCTTCCTTCCTTCCTTCCTTCCTTCCTTCCTTCCTTCCTTCCTTCCTTCCTTCCTTCCTTCCTTCCTTCCTTCCTTCCTTCCTTCCTTCTTCCTTCCTTCCTTCCTAGAACCAATTTACTTAGAAAACTTGTTTTGACCCTCCCCTCCCCTTTGTTAGTGTAATGACCCCCCATAGGCTGTGCATTTATTAGTAAAATAATAATAATAATTTCTGAAATAATAATAATAATAAATAATACATAAAATCAGGAATTTGGGAACCACACTCAGCACATGAGGGGGTGACCAAGAACATGGACCAACTATCCTAACCAGGCAGTCTCTTTGCCCCAGGTATGACCTGGACCTGAGTAATCATTGTACCACTGCGATGATAGATGATCATTTATCGCCTTGGTACTGAAGAAGTTCTGTTTCCTCAGAGGTAGATTAAGGAATGGATCTGTCGGGAGAATGGGTGGAAGGACAGAAGGGACAGCAGAGGAGGCCATACCAGAGAGAGAGGAAGGTAGAGGTTGGTCTATGTCTAAAGAGCAAGAGAGGGCCTGTGTGTGTGTGTGTGTGTGTGTGTGTGTGTGTGTCGCACGCGCGCGCGCGCGTGCATCTACAGAGCACAATATTTAAACCAATTCCAGCTCCCCAGGAAGAGAACCTAAGTGAGATTGCCCTGAGGAGACTAAATCACCCTCTTACCCAGGTCAGGCCTTCCTTCCTTCCCAGTGTCACTTGGAATTGCTGGACCAGAGGCAACTCAATGGAATTCTTTATTGTTTGGTTTAGGGCCATGTGCTGTTGTGTCAGGGCTTAATCCTGGTTCTTTGTTCAGGGGTCCAGATCTCATGCTACCCTGGGAACCTTATCTAATGCTAGGGGTCCCTACATGTAAGGCAAGTGCCCTGGCCCCTGTTCTATCCTCATGACCTACTCAATGAACACTTTTACAAAGATGACTGGGTCCCAAACATGGGATTCATTGCTTGTCTGAGTTCAAATCTCACCAGTTTTTATTTGCTGAATTTGTCCAAGCTAATGTCTCCACCTGATCCATAAGTGTACTAAAGTGTGTGTGTAGTCACAGCCTGTTGGTTAGGGGAGCACCCCTGAAACCACTGGTAACCAGGATCTGACAGTCCTTTCCTTGGCTACAGGACCCTGAGGTCTGCCCCTTCCTCACATATGCCTCAGTTTCCCCCTCAGTGAGCTTTTCTGCACTTTGACTGCTGAGCTGGTAGCAAGTTTCAGTCCCCCTGGTGTTGGGACAGTGTAGACACATAAACCTGCTGGCCTCATCACATCCTCTGCTGGGCTTCCTGGAGATACCACTCCACCTGTTGCCTGGGTCTTCTTGTGTCTGCTCTCTCCTGGGTCATGCCCAAAAACTATAGTCAGAAACATTTCCTTCCTTCCTTCCTTCCTTCCTTCCTTCCTTCCTTCCTTCCTTCCTTCCTTCCTTCCTTCCTTCCTTCCTTCCTTCCTTCCTCCTTCCTTCTTTCCTTCCTCCTTTCTTCCCTTTCTTTCCTTCCTCCTTTCTTTTCTTTCTTTCTTTCTTTCTTTCTTTCTTTCTTTCTTTCTTTCTTTCTTTCTTTCTTCTTTCTTTCTTCTTCTTTCTTTCTTTCTTTCTTTCTTTCTTTCTTCTTTCTTTCTTTCTTTCTTTCTTTCTTTCTTTCTTTCTTTCTTTCTTCCTTCCTTCCTTCCTTCCTTCCTTCTCTCTTTCTTTCTCCTTCCTTCCTTCCTTCCTTCCTTCCTTCCTTCCTTCCTTCCTTCCTTCCTTCCTTCCTTCCTTCCTTCCTTCCTTCCTTCCTTCCTTCCTTCCTTCCTTCCTTCCTTCCTTCCTTTCTTTCTTTCTTTCTTTCCTTTCCTTTCCTTTCTTTCTAATTTTGGGCCACATCCAGTAGCAGTCAGGGGTTACTTCTAGCTCTGTGCCCAGAAATCACTACTGGCAGGTTTATGGGACCCTATGGGATCTAACCCAGTTTGGCCACTTGCAGGAAAATTCCCTACCTGTTGTGCCTTTTTGCTTGTGAACTCTATGTTGCTTGTGTCTGGGTTTATCTTGTCCTTTTCTTCCCATTGAGCATTTGATATGTTATGTTATGTTGTTATGTTATGCTATATTATTAATATCATATCATATCATATTATAATATGTTGGTTTTGGGCCACGCCCAGTGGGGCTCTGTAAAGTCATCCCACATGCCATATCTCCAAGTCCAGGTGAATGAGTCTAAAGCAGGATCACACATGAAATAATCCAGACCAGGCTGAGGATGAAACACGTCTAGTCTGGCAGGCTTCTACCTCATCTCTCTCAAATTGCCTGCCAGAACTGTTTTATTCAGTACAGAGACCACCTCCAGGTGGGGCAGTAAGGGCATAATTAGGGTAGATTGCTCAGGCTATCCCGAGCCTGTCTTGCCCAGATTTACATATAAAACAATTTTTTGTTTTGGATGAAACCAAGTTGCAAATGAACAGATACAAAGGAACCAGGGGTAATCTTTGTTTTAGGTAAAATAAGGTGTAACCTAACAGGGTTACTCCTGGCTCTGTGCTCAGAAATTACACCTGGCAGGCTCAGTGGACCCTAAGGGATACCAGGAATCAAACCCATATTGGCTGCATGCAAGGCAAAAACCTTCCCTGCTGCACGATTGCTTTGGCCCTATTTTATGATATTTTGTAATTAACAAAAGAGGCAAAGCTGAGAGATTTTTCTGGACAAACCTCGAGTGAATGCAGAAGGACATGCCCAATCTGAGGGAATCATGTCCGGTCTGAAACCACCTCTCCCCCAAGAGCATCATGAGGCCCTAGTAACCACCCTGTCATCTCTCACTGGGCTACACTGTCCTCATCTTTTCTATGGAGCTGATGAACTCCTAGTCACCCTTCAAGATCCAGTGGAAACAACCCCTCCTTTATGTACTTTGGATCCTTTCTCTCCATGGAGTTGACTGCCACCCTTTTCTCAGTGTTGGGGTACAGCCATCTCTCTGGCATTTTCTTCTTCGGTTTGTGGATGCCCCTTAAAGTGACGTGTCTCAGTGCTTAGCTAATTGCTCACAGTCCCCTAGTTTTCCGTACCTCATCTCCTTGTTCACACATGGATGAGCCTGTTGTTTGGGGTTTTGGGGAGTGGAAAAGGGAGGTGAGCAAATCTCGGCCTCGTTCCTTGAGTTCCATTTGAACCATGAAGATGATCCCCCCCCCCCCCCCGATTCCCCAATGTCCCCGTTGTTGACAGAGGCTGTTAGGGTTCGCAATGGCGTTTGTACCAAAAACTCCTAATTTGATGTTTCTCTAGTGAATTTAATGAGGATGAAAAAGTGTCATTGAGAGCTAGTTTTCCCTTTGTGCCTTGCAAAATGAAAGGCGCAGAGTTCCGTAAATGAGATAATTACCTCCCTACTAACTGAAGGCCCCTACCAGTGAATTTTTCCTTTTTTTTTTTTTAAAGCTTGTTTCACTTAATGAAAGCTTTACAAAACGGGGAGCCCAGAGCCGTTAATAGACTCATCGTAATAGGCGCTGAGAACGGGAAAATAAAAAGCAGTTGTTCCAAGCCAGTCACAGAAAGCCTGATGAAAAGCCAGGCGGATCCGGTGCCCCGTTAAGTCTTGGTTGCATTTAGAGCCAAGGTAATAATAGCTACCACCAATATTTGGAATATTATGGATCTTCCGACAATAATTACCTAGAACTTTTAATGTCAGCAATTAGGATGCTAGCAGCTAACTCAGTGGGCCTGACCGCTGGGAAACGACTGGGAATTGGATACTTGCTGTAATTGCTAATTAATCACTGTTCATTAGTGGGATGGGATGTTGTCATTATTCTGAAAAGATGCATCCTGCTAATTACAGGCCAACACAGACCTACACATTTTGAATTTAGAGCATGGAGGAAAAGAAGGCAGGCCTGCCAATCAGGCAGTGGAGAGATTAGCCCAAACCCATTCAACAAGAGCAAAGGGCATGCATGTTTTTTTGGACAAAGGTGGGGCCATCTCCACTTCTGAGGGTCTCAGCCATGTGGCCTTTCTGGGGGTGCTTAAATCTGGGGTCTCAAGCATGGCAAGGCACGTGTTTCACCTCATGAGCTGTCTCCCCAGCCCTGATCAAGGCTTGATCATTTTATTTGTTTATTTTAGTTTTGGGGGCCATACTTGGCAGTGCTTAGGAGTTACTCCTGGCTCTGTGCTAAGAAATTGCCCCTGATGGGGCCTGAGCACAGTGGGGAGGGCATTTGTCCTGCATGAGGCTGACCCAGGCTCAATCCCTGCATCCCATAGGATCTCTTGAGCTTGCCAGGAGTGATTTTTGAGCACAGAGTCAGGAGTAACCCCTGAGCACTCCTAGATATGGCCTATAAAAACAATTTTCTCCTTCCAGGCTTGGGGGACCCTATGGGATACTGAAGATCAAACCCGGTTTGGCCCCTATTTCTCTTTTTTGGGGGAGTTTCACATTCAGCGGGTGGAGGCCACTCCTGGCAATACTCGCTCAGGTCTAGAGGCCCAGAGACACAGTCGCTGCTCAGAACACTGCACCATCTAGCTGTACTTATGGGGGCACCTCTGAACTTGAGGACCACTGGAGAGCCCATTTTAAAGCTGTGAACCCTGGACAGTGCCATCATTCTGTCCCCCTACCCCAAGCTGGTGACAAGCCTGTCAGAAGCCCATGGAGTTGAATGACTGCAGCTAAAATTGAAAATATTCCCTTTGTAATAGCCCAGCCCAATAGGCTGTGACCTGCCCCCTTTTATTTCCTCCACTGATGCCCAGGCTGGGGCTTCCTTTAGCATGTCCCCTGATAATCATGGGCCTGGAATTGGATGCTCATCCTATAGCACCATTTCGTGTCCTTCTCTCTCTCTCTCTCTCTCTCTCTCTCTCTCTCTCTCTCTCTCTCTCTCTCTCTCTCTCTCTCTCTCTCTCTCTCTCTCTCTCTCTCTCTCCTATGTTACCAGGCTGAGTAATGATGTGACAACATGTGATCGGGCAATGGGGGTCAGATGTGAACAGAAACATTCATTTTCCCTGGAATGGGCAGAGAAGAGGATCAGTCATGTTGAAATTCTGGCGATGGGCTCCACCTCCTGCACCATATTCCCAAATGGAACCACTCTAAGATTTAAAGTGGTTCTTTAAGTTCTTCTCTCTTTCTTTCCCCTTGGGTTGTATTGAGTGGGGGCAAGTTGGTGATGGGACCCGTCAATGTCACTGGCCGCCTCCCTGTCACCTGCTCGCACAGAGCTCCTTGTCCCTGAGTCACACACAGAAGGGCCATTCAGCCCTGGCTCTCCTTGGCTGCTGCCCCTGTGTGCCCCAGGCTCCCATCTGTGAAATGGGGTGAAGGTATCAGAGTGGAAAGGCCCTGCCCTGGCATCTTCCCTCTCCTCATCTAATTTGTGCTGAATTCACTTACTCCTACACAGGGACAATAATCTACGTAGCATTTTTGTTTGCTTTTGTTTGTGGAGTCACACTTGACAGTGCTCAGGGTTTCCTCCTGGCTCTGCACTGAGGAGTCACTCTTGGCAGTGCTCCTGGGACCCTAAGGGATTCTGGGAATGGAGGGTTGGCTGTGTGCAAGGCAAATGTTCTCACTGCTGACTTTCATTTCAGTCCAACTCTGCATTGTTTGTTCTCTGCATTGTGCTGAAATGAAGCACCCAAGAGTCTAAGTGGGGCATAACTGGTGACCTGCCCGGCCTTGAGCCTGAAGCTGGGCTTGCCTCTCTTTGGCCTCACAGGGGCTGTAGCTCCTGCTCCTCCCTGGCTGGACCTCCATGTCTGTGTGCATATCTGAGTGTGTATATGTGTGTATATGAGTTTTCTGTGTACATGCATGTATGGTGTTCATATATGGCAGTGTGTGCATATATGAGTGCCAGTGTAGTACATGTCTACATGCCTATATGCATATATGGGTATATATATGTGTGTAGGTGAGCACCTGCATATGCAAGTGTACATGTGTGTATGTGTGCATGTGTGAGTGCCATGTGTGTTGTGCATGTATGAGAGCCTGTGTGTACTTGTGTGTGCATATGTATGAATGTGTATTGTATACCTGTGAGCTCATGTATGTGTGAGACTCAGTCCCTCCAAGACCCCAATGACTCTCTTACAGACTCTCTCCACTGGGAGCCGAAATAGCCCCGGACACAAAAGCTGAGTCTGCCTCGTCTGCAGTCAGCACTTTCCCTTTTGGGGGATCCACCAAGGGGCCTAGAGATCACTTACTCAGGGGACACTTGTTCGACTGGGCCGGAGGGCTGACCCAGGCCTGGTGAGTGACAATACAGCTCAGATCCAGCACTGTGTTAAAGGGCTGGAGACCATGGGGCAGGCTGAACCCTGGGTGCCGTGGGGGTGGGATGAATGCTGGTACTTGCACAAGGTGCAGCAGGGACCCTAGACCCCGAGCTCCCTTCCTGGTCCCGGACCTGGCAATCAGCATCTTTGAATCCTGAGTCCCAGATGGAGCTACTGGATCTTCTGCCTCTGGTGGACTTTGCATGCCTTGAACCCAGGTGCGCCCCACAGCCTGGGAGCCAGTGCAAGTTGGAGTCAGAAGCTACTCAGAAGTGGGTGTGAGGCTGGAGAATGATCTAGAAGCAGTCCCCAGGAGTACAATCACACAGGATGGGCACACAGCTGTGATGGGCTAGTGGCCTCCATGCACTGTGGCATGCTTTGTGGGTTAGTGAGGGGCCGGGGCCAGGCCTGACAAGGAGGGAAGCACCGGCCTGACTGGCCTCTCTGGTTAGGCACCATAATTCATTCACTTCGCTGAGTTAGCAAAGCACCTTTTACTCACTTTGATTCATGGGAGCAGGTTAGATAATAGTCCCATGCATGAAAATGAACATTTAAGCTGCCAACCTGGATCTAACGGATGTCATCGGGTGACAGTGGGAGTGACATCGGTCCTGAGAAACTGGAGAGAAGCTGCCGCCTTCTAAATTCCTCAGAAAACCCATATGGTCTGAGTCAGGATGATCCTGACAGCTGCCAGGTCAGAAATCAGGAGATCCAAGTCCTATAGTCCCCTCTGTGACTTGTCAATCACTCTATGCCTTTGCATGGCCAAGTCCCTAACCTCAGTAGTCCCATCTGTCAAATGGGCTGAAGGCTGCAGCTTGGCTAGGGATGTGGTAAGCTGATAAACTCTGACCTGTTTCCTCCCCTCCCCTTCCTCCCCTATTCTCCCTTGTCTCCCTTTTTTCCTCTCTCCTTCTCTCTCTCCCTACTTCTCCCTTTCCCTCTCCTCTCCCCACCTCTCCTCTTCTTTTTCCTACTCTCTCCTTCCCCCGTCCTTCCCTTCCCCTCCCCTCTCCTTTTCGCCTCTTCTTGCCTCTTCTCTCCTCTCTTCTCCCTTTCTACTGTTAACAGCTGGAAGAGGCGCTCTGACTGGCATCACAGGCATCACAGGAAAGCAACTAGCAGTGTCCCCAGTTTTGTCTCCCAAGCCTCCTTTATTCTTACAGTCTCGTTCTTGCCTACCCATTATTGTTGGCCAGCGGAAACAACACATCAACTGGCATCTAGAATGTTCTATTCTGGGATGTTTGCTTCTTAGCAGCATCTTTTCCACGTGTACTTTTCTGCTTTGTTATTCTTGTAAGCACCAAGGGATTTAGGAGCAAAAATATATCATAGTGTTTAAATGAGGTAATAAAAATATATATGTCATAGGAAGTGTTTGCTACTTCCTGGTTTATCACATAGAAAAAGGATCTGGTGTTTGGTAAAAAATTCTTCAAAATGTCTTATTTTAAAAGTGAAATCCTTATCCTTTGGGCTTTACATCCATTTATCAGATGGTTATGATAGGATGGCATAAATAATGCAAAGTCTTTGTCTCAAAGATCCCACAGTTCAGTTGGGTGGACCTATTTCAAGACAGTGCTCTGAAAAAAAATATTCAGGAAAAAGATAAATAAAAGGTGTCCTGATCAGAAAAGAAAGAGTGAAAATATCTGTGCTGCTGAGGGTCTAGGTGTGTGCATATGTGTGAGTTCACAAAATTTCTTTCTGTGAATTATTAGCAATAAATAATTTGAAAGGTAAAATGAAAAAAAAGATTCTGCCAAAGAATAGAATTAAAGAACTGAAGGCCCAAAATAGAGAAAAGTGCAGAGCATTATTGAAAGCAGTGCCAGGTGCAGGTCTTCGGGCACTGGTTAAGCTGTGGTCTGTTAAATATGAAACCCAGCACACAAACAAGGAAAAAAAAATGGGCAGAGAGGGGGAAGAAAAAGAAAAAGAAATGGCCCATCAAATGAGAAATGTCCACAGTTCAAAGAACATTATTTAAAAGTGGCAAAGATCTTTGCAATCCAGTGTTTGTCTGCTGAGGGCAAGGACCCGGAATACGTGAGGGACTGGGGGCCCCACTCCTTACATCAGCACCACAAATGGCTGATTTAAAGACTGGCCAAGGGCTGGAGTGACATTTCTCCAAGGCTTTGGAGAAAGGGGCTGCGTGGTGGGAGCTACCCCTGACACGGGCCACGCATGAACCCCAGCACTGACACTAGTGCTCACCTACTGCAGTGCCTGCCACTGGGAGACAAAGCAGAACTGAAGACCAAAGTGTGGGCAGGTGTGTGGGGACCAAGTGCCTGAAATGGAAGTTGGACCACCCAGGGTCAGCCTTGGACTAGTTGGACAGTTTCTGCAACTTATTGAACTGAGAACTGACAGCCCCAGGTTCTACCAAGGAGGGTGCTCATGAGCAGACATCTATATCACAGCCTGTCTACACCACAGCTGGCCTACAACATAGCCAGTTTACATTATAGCTGGTCCACACCACTGCCTGTTTACACCATACTCACTCTACACCACAGCAGGTCTAAACTACAGCTGGACTACACCACAATCTGTCTATGGCATAGCCACTCTACACCCCCGCTTGCCCTTCTGCCTTGTTTTACAAAGCCTCCGAATGAAAACCAACCCAAGTTACCCCTAGCTGACTCGTTGGCCAATGAGATTATGCTCAGTGACAGCTGCCTGTGCTCTTCTGTATTGCTGGCAAGGCCCCCAAAACCACGTGTATAGAAGGAGGAGCCAGGACAGGCCATCTGGGAATTCCTGCATCTACTCTGGCCAGCAATCATGGCTGAGAGGATGGTTTGTCCTGGGGTTAGTTAGGACCATGTGTGGTTTTGGGGATCAAGCCTGGGCTAGCTGCGTGCAAAGCAAGGGCTCTACCTATAGAATTAATTCTCAGGTTCTAAAGCCAGTGACACTGCAGAGACACGGGTCTGGAAGCAAAAGTCGATCTAGGAAATAATAAGCGCCGCGCTCGCGCGCGCACACACACACGAAGAAAAAAACAATTCAGGAATTCCAACACGTAAGCCTTCGGCCCCTAAGAAGCAACAAGCTCCATGGAAGTCTGGAAGCATTTATATAAAGAGAGCATTTTCTTGAAAATCTGAGTATTTATTCTGAAGGAAGAGACCATACCCAGAGGTGGGATTAGGTGGTCTAAACACCGATACAAGATGCTACATTCAAAGATGTTTTCAACCAACGAGTGACAAGGCATATACTGAGTGGGGAAGGGTCAGATTAATTCCACAATCTAATTCCATACTACCCACTGGACTGTTTTTCTGGCCCCCGGAGATGATGCACTTAACTTTTTTTTTTAATTTATTGAATCAGTGTTAACTATAAAGTGATTCATGACTGAATTTCCTACTTATAATGTTCAAGCACTCGTCCCTTCACAGTGTGCCCTTCCCTCAGCCAGTGTCCTCAGTTTCCCTCCCACCTGTCTCTGAGGCAGACACTTTTCTCCTTTCCTTTAAGACATTGTGGTTTTGGGGGCTGGAGTGATATAGCACAGCAGGAAGGCATTTGCCCTCCACACAGCTGACCTGGTTAGATCTCCGGAATCCCATAGCCCCCTCCTCCCTGCCAGGAGTGATTACTGAGCACAGGGCCAAGAGTGAGCCCTGAGAGCTGCCAGTTAACAACAAAATTATATAAATAAAAATAAAAATTAGGCACTGTGGCTTGCAATACTGTTCCTGAAGCAGTATCCTGCATGTCACTTTCCCGCCTTTCAGCACCCTCGTCTAGAGTAACCACTACCTCCTACCCCCGTCATTGTCATTGCCCTAACCTTTTCTCCTGTTACCCACGCTGTGGCAAGGCCCTAATTAAGGAACAGTCCTCCTGCCCTTTGTTTCTAGAGTCTTTGAACACTTTTCTCCTACTGTGCTGAGAATCCATTTTTTTTTTTTTGGTGGTTTTTGGGTCACACCCGGCAGTGCTCAGGGGTTATTCCTGGCTCCAGGCTCAGAAATTGCTCCTGGCAGGCAGGGGGACCATACGGGACGCCGGGATTGGAACCGATGACCTCCTGCATGAAAGGCAAACGCCTTACCTCCATGCTATCTCTCCGGCCCGAGAATCCATTTTTAAGTGAGTGTTTTTTATTCTCAGAGGGCCTGCTGGGGAGGGCCAGGGACCCCGATCCATGGTCTGGAGCTTCTAGGGAGCACCAGGACCATCCTGGCTATGCTCAGGACACCTTATGAGGCTGGAGATGGAATATGGTACCTGGAACCAGCCAGACATGCACGCCACTCCGCTGAACCCCAGCCCCAGCCCTCTAGCATTGTACCTGCTCTGCTGGGAGTAACAGGGGCTCAGGATCAAGGCAGGTAGTGTTGGGGGGGTGGTGGTGAGATACAAGTCTGAGCTTCTTCCAGCCCCTCTGAAATAGTCTGACTACTTGAAACAAGAGCAAAGGGGAGAAGGATGTTCTCAGGGCCTCATGTTTTGGGGTGATCCTCACCCTGTGCTCAGATCGCCATTGGTTTGGATCCAGCCAGTCAGCCCATGTGGCCATGTGATGCGCCTCATGACCGTGTTCTGACACACAGTGCCAGGAATCTGGGCAACACTCACAGACCCATGGCCCCAGAAGGGCTGTCCCAGTGCTTTCTTGGGGTTGGGCACGCCAACCTCTGTGCTGGGGCTGGCTCTTCTCTGAAGCTAGAAGACTCAGCCTCTGAAAACTCAGCCCCTCTCCTGCTGCCTGGCACAGTGCTGATTGGGTCAGAACCCACCCAATCTGTCTCTGTAGGCAGAGCACCCCAATCTGGAGTGCATCCTAGCCCGGCCCCCAGCTATCTGCTGAGCCCCTACTGGCACCCTGTTCCTGGCCCAGGTTTTCAGCATCTGAACTTTCATTTGATCACCCTAGAAGCAGCTAAACTCTGGGGCTGAAGAGAAAGTCTGGGGTGAAGGCACTTACCTTGCTGTCTGCTGTCTCATTTGCTCTGCTGAGCACTTCAGGAGCACAGCCAGCAGTAAGCCCTGAACACTACTGAGTGTGACCCAAATAATCAGCTATCCCCCTAAATAAATTTCAATATATGTAGGTCAGTGAGACTCTGAGATGCAGGAAGTTTGGACGAGGGGTGTACTGGACCCCCACAGATAGGCCAGGCCAGGCTGAGGGTTTGTAGGGCCTCCCTGGTCACGTCCTCCTGCCCAGGGCTGCAACTCCATGCATATCTTTTTGTTTTTGTTTGTTTGTTTTTGGGTTTGGGGTCACACGAGGCTGTACTTAGGGTTTACTCTTGGCTCTGCGCTCAGGAATCATTCCTGGCAGGTTTGGGGACCTCTTGGGATCCCGGGGTTTCTGCAAATGCCTTCCCTGCTGTGCTTTCACTCTGCATCCCCCCCCCCTCCCAGTCTGTTTGTCTTGATGGGGCTAAAGGATCAGCTTCCTGTCACTCCTGAAGTTCCTGTAACATGCACCAAAGAACAGACAAGAGCCTGACTAGGGGACTTCTGCTTCATCCCTCAGGAGGGTCCCAGGCCATTTGGGATATGTGCAGTGGCACTGGGGTGCAGGGCAGGGAGAGAGGCTCCCATCTCAGCTGGGCTGCCCAGTGGGGCTGTCCTGGCTAAGCTCGGGACTCAGTCCTGGCCCTACTAGCTGTACCCATGTTTACCCTGACATACATTTGGGAAGCTGACCAGCCCCTGCAGCTTCTGCTGTCGGGTGCATGCATTTCCCCAAGCGTCTCTTCACTCACTAGACCCAGAGAAGCAACGAAGGTCCATCTGCTTGGATGTTCAGTGTCCCGGGGAGCTGCAGCTGTCCCCATGGCAGATGAAGGAGAAAAATGAAGGGCCTTTGGGATCTTTCAAAAGGACATGCTTGCAACAAAGAATGACCATGGAATGTAATTATGATCATAATGAGACTGGGTTAAGCTGAAACTATTCCTCATTTTCATTGCAGTCCCTGCCACAGAAGGAGAGGAGATTAATGCCTAGACATTTCCTGGGCCTGCCCTCCTCTGTCCCAGGATAAAACATCAGGGGCATCTCACTGCTTGCTACCCGGAGGACATCTGGACTTGGACACCAGGCTCCTGGAGTATCCTGGGAATCTGGGGGACCCTGCTTTGTGAGAACGGGGCAGATTCACCTCTCCTGTCCCCTGTCTTAGGCCCCAACATCAGCTGTGACCCCGTATTCTCTTCAATCATCATTTTGACTTCACTGAGTGCCACAAAGGCTCCTCAAGTTGATCATCTGTGGCTTCTTCTACAGGGGGTAGAGGTTGGGTCACACATACAGTGTTTAGGAGAAATCCATGGACCAGTGCTCAGAAGCTGATCCCAGGCATTGTGATGTTGGGGATGGATCCGTGAGTGCCTAGAACCCGCCTGTTCTCTCTAGGACTGTATTTAAGTTTTGATGTTCCTGGGAAGATGGGCCGTGTGTGTGGGTCAGGCTCAGTCGGACCCCTTATGGGTGTCCAATGAGGCTGTGTGCAGGGCTCATTTACCCACTTCCTAGCTCTCATTTCCCTTAGCGGGCCACAAGCTGTTTGTGTCAAACTCTGCAGATACACTCAGACAGGGAGAATTTCCTTGGCCACTTTTGATGCTGAGCTAATACAACCTGGAAATGTTCATTTCTGGGATTCCTCAATTGTTGTGCTAGCCAGTGACTCCAGAGCTGTGAATTTATAAGAGATTTGCCCTCATTCTTAGCAGAGTTCGTCTATGGGAGAGCTAATTCCATGTGGACATGCTCCTCCTAGAAGTTTCCAAGCTTTGGCTCTGTTCTACCCAGCTTGGGGTGGCGGGGAGGTCCTCGCTGCAGTCAGAGGCCTCTCCAGAGAGTTCTAGGGCACCCGACCTGGTAGGTTGCACCTTCAAGGCAGGGCTGGGATTCTGGAATTAGATCTGACCTTTATGAGTGGGGGAGCTTTGAAAAATATTTGTTCAGGGTAAGATGGTTCCTCCCAGACAGGAGGAAGGAAGCATCTTCCCTCTCGTTGTCTTTCTCCCTCAAGTTTCTTTCACCTGCACTCATGGTCAGTCAGGCCAGCACGCAGGATTAATACACCCAGGTGGGACATTGTGCTGGACCCTCGAGCATATTTGTGGGTTTGCTTGGAGGTAGTTGGCGAGACCTGGAGGAGGAGCTAACCGTTTTCCCGGTGGCTCCTCTATTTGCTTCCTGGTGCCTCTTCACCAATCAGATGACCCAGAAACTTCTTCAGGACCAGAGGGTGATGCCAGAAGCGGGTACCAGGACTCACTGAGTTAGGGCCAGGCTCAGGTCCCACATAACTCAGAAACTGGAGCTCACAGGTGGTACAAAAATAGGGCCTTGGTCAGATGGCATCAGAGACAGAGATTTTGTTTTTCCTTGTTTGTTTGGGGGAGTCTCTCAGGCAGTACTCAGGCAGCTATTTCCCACCAATAATGGTCCAAGGAGGCCTGAGATTGAGGTGCTCCTTCTCTTGAATGCTCCCTCCCTGTGGTACTCCATTCCTGCTGTGCTCCCTCCTTGCAGCCCTACTGGGCTGGGGATTATCCTGGATATGTAGCAATATTTGGGGGGTCCTAGAGATGTTTGGGCACCTGTGTAGTTTCAAGGATCCAGCTAGGGTTGGCCCACACTGGGCAGACACAGTAACCCCTGCTCTAGGCACTATCTCTGGCCTCAGAAACCACTTTTAGAGATTAGAAACACTTTGGGCAGTGATGCTGTGAAATGCCCAGAAGGTCTTTGTGAGAAGCGTGAGAGGAGTGGGATGAGCAGGAGGTAGTGTGGTACATCTCTTTCTAGGGCATAGCTGCAGGAAGACCATCTGGAATCTTCTATTTGTTACTGGCCTGGTAGATGGCGCATCTGACACACAGACAGCAGAGAGGGAGCAGCCTTCGAACAGGCTACAGCTCTAGAACATTTTCCTTTCTTTGTTTTTAGAGGTGGGATAACCACACCCAGCAGTGATCAGGGGTTACTCCTGACTCTGCTCAAGAATCACTTCTGATGGTGGTCAGGGGACCCTATAGGATGCCGAACATCAAACCCGGGTTGGCTGCGTGAGAGGCAAATACCCTCCCCACTCTGCTCTCACTCTGGCCTCAGCTCTGGAGTGTTTCAAGGATGGAAAACATAAGGAATGGAAAGGCAGCAGCGCCTTCTTTCACTTTTAGGGGTGCGAGTTAGAACCCAGACCCTTTCCTCCAATGACATGACATGGCCTGAGCATCCAGGAGATGCCCCTGCAGGAATGAATGTGGGACACTCTCCATTTCAATAGCATCTCAAGAACCACCATGGCCAACAATGGTGCCATGTGTCCGGCTTGACCCTGAAAAAGGGAACTGGCCCAGGACAAACATGGCAGTTTAGTGTCCCTCCCCTTGTTAGTATCTAGACACCACCAAATTTTCAAATATTGTCAATAGAGCCCCCAAATTGGCCTGCAATGTTGCCACTCCATCACCACCTGCAGCAACCTCGTCCTATTACCTCAGTTTTCCTCATCCCCCCCCCACTCCAACATGTTTCCTGGGTGGTTTCTCCAGAGAGACCTCAGTTTAGTTTTGTCCCTGTTAATTAGCCAAGTCGTCCCCCCATCCCCCCGCCCCCCCATTGATCCACTGCCTTCATGTGTTTGGGATGATTCTCAGCCGGGAACAGGGCCCAACCTTCACTCTCTGCTGGAACTTCTTAGTGAATCCAGTTCAGGGACTCTTCATCTGCCCCAGGCACTGCAATAGGACTTTGTTGTCTCCCTGGTTAATGTGGGTTAAGACTCTGGCTTTGATCTGAACTTGATCTTGGCTCCCAGAGGAAAGCCCGTCTTCAGCCACAAGCAAACACATTTGAAACGTGAAACTCAACTAGGTGAGGCCTCCTGTGCTTTGCCAGGAGAGATTTCTAAAACCCTGTCACTTGCCTTGGGAGGCTACAGAAAGCCCAGGTCCTTGCTTGCCTCCCCACCTGGGCTCGGAGCAAACACATTTCCCTGGTGCGGGAAAGAACCCAATTATCCTTGTGTTCTTACTGGCTGGTTCTCGAAGCAACTCAGGATGTTTGCGTTAAAGATATGAAATCGAGCCATCATACCAAGTGGGAACATTGTGCTCCTGGAACTCGACTATGAATATGTAAATCACGGTGCCTTCATATGTAATTAAAACAAAGCAGAGGGAAAAATTAAAAGCAGCTCTTTTCCAGGGGCCAGCAGAAACTGGATACATCTACCTCCCTTTTTCTTTCCAAGATCTCAAGACCCCAGAAAATCCTGAGAGACCCTGAAAAGAGCTTCGGCTTCTAATTGTATCTTTACAGCCAACTAGGCTACCAAAATGATTGTCTTGTTCTCTCAGAGCCTTACTGACCTGTGGCTAATGAGATCTGTGCTTCGACTGGTTGTAGACTCGCTTAGCAAATCAATGGCACCCGATTTGCATCACTCCGCACCTAAGAGCCCCGCTGTCTTCATCACGGTCAATATTCAGATCAATTTCCAATACTCTGGATGGTTCGTTCTGGGACCTGCCCCAGCCTTCCCAGCCTTTGCTCTCTTGCCTGGTTGCCCACCTCCCACCCATATTCTGTAGCTTTGCACCCTCTTGTGCTTACATTTGCCCATGTGAAGGTAGGTCTAAGGGGGTGAAGGGAGAGAAAAAACTCAGGGGTAGAGCCTGGCTCCAGCAGGTTCTTCCCTGCACAGATCAAGGGAAAATGGGCACTAGAAAAAGGCAGCTTCAGGCTGGAGCGATAGCACAGTGGGTAGGGTGTTTGCCTTGGACAAAGCCAACCAGGGTTTGGTCTCCAGCATCCCACAGGGTCTCTCTCTTTCCCCAGAGCGTGTCCAGAATGATTCCTGAGCACAGAGTCAGGAGTAAGCCCTGAGGGCAGGTTGGGTGGGGCCCCAACCAAAACCAAGCAAGCAAACAAAAAAAAAGGCAGCTTGATTTCAGGCTTTTCTGGGCAAATTCTGCACCCTCACCTTTCAGCTCCAGGAAGACTTACCCTGGCTCTGGGCTGTCACTTCATCTGTACAATTAATCGGCATCTTAGCATCAAATGCAGAAATGTGTATAGTCTTCAAGGCATCTGTGGGCTTTATGGTACAAGTTCTGTTAGTACTGAAGCCACAGAAAATTAAATGTTCCCCACAGAACTTCCAGATGTGCTTTATTCTAATGGGGTCATTATGCAGTAAATTAAAAAGCAGGGTAAATGGAACTGTAAAATTTAAATTACTCTAAAACCACATCTCTTTGCTTTGAGCATTCATTTGTGGGGTTGCATTTGCAATAAATGGGAATTAGGCGGCTGCAATAACTGTTAATCATATATTTATAAAATAGTAATGAGGAAATGAATGGCAGAGCGAGACAGCTGCACATTTCTCTAATAGTGTGTCAACTGTGAATGTAATAAGATGGGGAACATTGTTTGGTGCCGGGCTGATAATACGGCTGAATGTAAGAGATCGCCTCAGCCTCTTAACTTTACATGAAATTATACATAAAATCCATAAAAGCCCATAATAATGCATTATGCCTCTGAATCGTATTCAATATTTTTCTTTGCTTTGATTTTCTGAAATGAGTTCTACTTTCACCAAAGCCATCTTCTGCGCTTGCGGCAAGGCTGTTGTTTCAGACCACGCTGGGCTCCCCAAATTGCGACTGGATTAAGGGGAAGCTGACAGCACTGGGGAGGAGTTAATGGTGCTGTTTGGTTTGGTTTTCTCCAAGCTCCAAGGATGGGGGGTGTTCAGAGACACCCCTCCCCCAGTGTCAGGATTGGGGAGGCAGCAATGCCTTATCCACTATACCTAAAGGTGGCATAAAGGTACCTAAAGTCTATCAGGGCTGCTGAGCACTTTGACCTCTGTCTGGACAGACATGAGGGTCACTGGGACTCAGGAGGTCTAGGAAAGTGGAAAGAATGCTTTTGACTTGTGTTCAGGATCTGGCATCCTGGTGAGGTGTGGTCAGCTCAACTCTTGGAGCCAGTTGGCTTTGTCTTTCCTTGGTCCTTGGTGAGTCCCCATGACCCACGGACTGGGACCATCTGAATACAGACTTTGAGGCAGCTTCTTCCAGGGGTGCAGAGGCAGAACGATGCTAGGGAGGCACATTTAAGCTTGAAACACCCAACCAAAACCAATGAAATCGAACCAGATGGACAAGAAACAAAAGTACCCTGAGATGGAGAACGACCGCAATTGCATTGGGAAAGGGGTTTTGAACCAAACTCAAAGTTTGAGCAGTCAACACTATTAGAAAGACTATAATTAGGGCCCGGAGAGATAGCACAGCGGCGTTTGCCTTGCAAACAGCCAATCCTGGACCAAAGGTGGTTGGTTCGAATCCCGGTGTCCCATATGGTCCCCCGTGCCTGCCAGGAGCTATTTCTGAGCAGACAGCCAGGAGTAACCCCAGAGCACCGCCGGGTGTGGCCCAAAAACCAAAAAAAAAAAAAAAAAAAAAAAAAGAAAGACTATAATTAAAAAAAAATAAAAATAAAAATGCTGTTGACAGTTCTTAGGACATTGATGCATTGTTGCTTCTTGGGTGTCTTGTTTCTGTGTGTCATACCTTCCAAGTGTCATTGGGACAGGCTGGTACCACCCAGGGCTGACACGGTAGCAAGAGGGATCAGAGGAGAAGGAAGCACACAAGTCAAAGGTCATGGCAGTCTGTCCTGTGTCCATCCTCCTTCCCTTTTACCTAAGCGATGAGACTTAGGAGTTCAAATTTCCAACACAGACGACAGAGTAGCTCAGGGTGTTCCCTGCCTCAGTGCGGGGGTTGGAGGTGGCGATGGGGGTTTTAGTTATGATAGAGGTTGGAGGTCAGAATTATAGGGGCTCTAAGAACTGAGACATACATTTCCCCACTTTCTTTTCTGATGAAAAAAACAAATACCCAGGAGAGGCAGCTGGTTAACACTGGATTTGTGATGGCGCTGGTTGAAAATTTCAGGACAAGGAAAGGAGGAAAAGGCAGCCCCCCAGAGAAAAACAGCCTGAGGTTTTAGGGTACTTGCTTCTAATCTTTTTTGTCTCTAGGTAGTATCAAGGTGAAGGTTGGGCCTGTTGAAGAGACCTGAAGATATTAAGGTTTGTGGAACTTTGGAAAGTTTCGATTAGTGTTGGTTTTGTTAACTTAGCTGAATGCTTTAGGAAGTGGGAGTGGGGGGTCCTCCTTAATTGATGCTTGATTGATGCTTGATTGGTGCTTGATGCTCACTGTCTAGGAGCTGCAGTATGGTCTGTAAACCTTTTCAGGAGCCTTTCTGGCATTTTCTCAATACGATGTATTGGGAACCACAGGTAACAGACCATAGTTAGCACATTTTTGAAGTTCAGATAAACCATCATTTACATTTGGTTTTGGGGTCCCCAAGTCTAGTACTGACTTTTTTTTTTGTCTCCTTTTCAGCTTCAGGAATATTATTAAATTCGGCTTGCAAATGTTAATGCACAACATAGTTTGCCTTGAAATTTAAGTGACTCTTCAATGACTGTTATCAAGGTGGGGAATTATTGGATATCTCTAGAGAACACAAATGGACACACTAGTGGAGACAGTGATGTGTCTCCACCACATCCTATTGGGAGAAGAACCTAGTTTTGCTAAAAACAGTTCTGCACAGCAAATGATGCATTGGAACCCAGTATTAAAACACCCCTGAGACCCTGAAAAAGTTGGAGTAAGAGAGAAAAATTAGGGATCACTTGACATTGACTATGGCTCTCTAAATGGCTAGAGTGGGAGATGAAATTGGAGTGGCAGATGACCCATTCAAAATGGTGACTCATATTGAGTCAAGATTTTCCTGATGGAGCCTGAGCTTAAAGTTTGGATGAGAACATTACCTGTGTTCCAAGTCTGAGCTGGTGGACTCAACACAGGAACTGGGAGATGCTGAATGAAGGGCTCTCCTTCAGAAGAATCATGGTGGAGGAGCAAGTCTGTCCAGAAGAAGATTCTAAAAAGCCTCTTAATATGGGTGAATATGAGCGATTGTAGCTAAAGGTCTCTGGGAGGGTGGGACTTGTCACCCACAGAATCTTGATTTTGATGTGCAGGCTTGGCCACTGCAGTGTGGATGATGCATCTTGTCCCCCTTATTACCAGCTTCCTCTCATTTCAGACAAGACAAGATGGCTGTGGTGACACCAGGAGATTCAAGTTGAGGAGCAAACAGACAGTGTAAATGTGAGCCTGATGGTGTCTGGTCTTGTTCAACTCTGTCTGTCAGGGCAGAAACAGAGCCAGCTCTGGAAGGAGCTGTTGTGAGGGGCCTCCTGGAAGCTCTCAGAAGTTCTGTTTCTTCGTGGGAAATCCAAGATGGTGGCCAACACGAGTAGCAATGACGAGAGAGGGCCCTCAAGTCAGTTGCCAGTCACAATACTCAAGGGGATACCTCTGTCCACTAATTGGACAGGACAGTAACACTTAGGGGAGCAGCAAGTGCTCTTGTCTCCTCAGAGCACAGATAAGGATGTGAGAAACTGTCTCTACCCTAATGAAAACAACCAGGAAAGCTGGCACCCAGGACTCATGCTGAGCATGTTGATACCTGTTGCCCTAGAACTGAAGACCCTTCAGGGGATCAGTTTCCTCTGGGCCAACATGCCTCCTTGGAGCATGAACCTTCTCCCATGTGGCCTTGCAGTCACTTCTACATGATGGTTTATGGATTACATTAGGAGACTATGAATTGGGCTCAGAGCACATGAAGCATCAAATGGGCCTTCCAGTCTTCTCCAAGAATTTGGAATTTCCACTGTTTACTTGAACGTGTAGACAGGTGTATGTGTGTGTGTGTGTGTGTGTGTGTGTGTGTGTGTGTGTGTGAGTTGTCCTTATTTTGTCTACTCAGTATAGTAAACAGAGAAAAGCCAGAGTGACTGTGTTTGGCAGGAGAAGGGGCTCTGAAGGGAACAGCACAGGGAACAATGTCTGGAGGAAGATGCTGCACTGAGACAAGCATACATTTGTCCCACCCATGTGTGAAGCCGTGGTGTCCTGGACTATGTAAATTTGACCAAGGGGATGCTTGCCTCAGGCCAATGTATCTGACATTTTTTTTTCCTTTCTTTTGGAAAAGATGCTTTGCCTTTGACTGCTTGGTCGCTTACTGAGGAGAGCATGAGGAGAGCAGCTGGTCTCCGGAACAAAGCCCCTGTCCCCAACTGGCTATGGTCCATGTGATCAGTGTTATATTGGGGAGGGGGAGTGTGGGAGGGTGGTCCAGGTGTCTGTGGTTTTCTGGGAAGTACTGCTAAACCCCCCAAATTATTGCCCTTCCAGTTCCTGTGGCAAACTGCTGTGTGTGTGTGTGTGTGTGTGTGTGTGTGTGTGTGTGTGTTTGGACTCCACTGAAAGCTACCAAATTGGGGGGGCTCTGATTAGACCTGGTCATCCCACCTTTGCCTGGGCCATTTCTGCACAAACGAATGCTTGCAACCCATTTAATTTCTCAAATAAAATGATTAAATTGCCATTATTGTCAGATCATTTTTTTTATTAAGAAAACCTTTTAAAATGTTAATTATTGGGCCCCTTGAAACCCTTTCATCTTCCCCCCCCCCCCACTTGGCTGGAAGAGAAAAGGGTCCGTTTGGTCTCCAGTGCCCCCCTGGCCCAGGGAAGTGTGGGCTTCCCTTTTTCACACCTGCCTGTTCTCCTGTGCTTGGATATTTAGGCGAATTTAACTTTAATTTCTCTGCCTTTCATCTTCTGAATTAGTCGGATAATGCACAGATCGCTCCTTCGCCGCCTCTCTCCTGTTTATCTGCCTCCACAAAAGATTCATTAACTAGATTTGGGTGCTCAAACCATACGGCCGCATCCATTTCAAAGGAAGATTTAATGACATTTCATATTTTTCTACATTAAGGAAGATTAAAGTATATTACAATACCCTTGACTGCCCTATTTTCTTCATTTTAGAAGTGGTCAGTTTTAACATTTTTTTTTGCGCACCCCCCCTCTTTCTTTCATCTGTGGCGTTCGATAAATTGTCCGCGCCTTTCAGAGGAGAGTCCCAGCAAATTGAGTTCTAGATTACAACTCGGCCGGACTGTTGCGGCCATCAGCAGTCAGATAAAGCGCCCGCATTCACGCAGGACATCAAAGGGATAGAGAGGTGCATGAAGTGGGTAAGAAGGGAACCATGTGGCAGCCCTCCTTTCCTTAATTGTCTATGCTGCTGACTCTGAACCCCCACTTTCTTGGGGGTGCCATCTGGATCCACCCTCATGTTCTCTTCCTGGCCAGAAGTGAGCCCATTTGCATGTCCTTCATTCTTCGGTGGCTCAAGTGCTCTGTGCTCCCCCTTTACCAAGTAGGCTCCAATGCCAATTTCAGGATCTGGTCTCCAGCCCCTTGCTTCCTTGTGGGGGTGTCTTTAGGAAGAATTGGGAGATGGAGGGGGGACAGGTCCAACAAGAGCAAGGCTGGGGTTAAGATGGAAGCTTTTGTATTTGTATTAGTTTTGTATTTTGTAAGGTAGAGGGGACCAAAGCTGCAGAGTCCCCAGTGGGCCTATATTTTTTGGGGTGCACCATCTAACAGCTCCCATTATTGTAGGAGAGTCTTTCCACTGCCCATCGCTGCCCCCCTTCAGGAAGGAGGCTGGCTGCCTGGAAGGAGTGAAATTTGGGGTGTGCTGGGAAGGTTTGAGAGGGAAGGGCAGAAGACAGATTTTACGACAGTACAATCATGGGTGGAGGTTTTGGGCAATAAGCAGGAAGCCTCGTTTTCTCAAAAGAAAAAAGAAAATAATGGAAAAGTGTAACA
The DNA here is from genome assembly GCF_024139225.1 of Suncus etruscus. Classification (NCBI taxonomy): domain Eukaryota; kingdom Metazoa; phylum Chordata; class Mammalia; order Eulipotyphla; family Soricidae; genus Suncus; species Suncus etruscus. Next base: position 68,186,803 of record NC_064864.1, read on the forward strand.
TTCATTCGGAGGCCTCAAAGGCATAAAAAACCCAATTCCAACTGTTATAGGTCCCTGCAGGAGTCTACAAAAGAACTAAGCTTTTTAAGTAAGAAAACTAGATTCCGGTCCGCAGGGCCCTGTCACTGCTGGTTAATGGATGAAACTCTTTGGGTATAAATATTCTGTTTACTTCTCAGTTCAGCTTTCATAAAATATAACCTTTTTATGATTTACGACCCACAGAACAACCAGAGGATGGATTTTCAGCTCTGAATTGGTTGGATGTCAACAAGAAAAATATAGATAACATATCCAAGTAGCGGGGTGTTAATGCCACACAAAATGATGAAATTATTTTTGTTTAGAAAAGTTAAGTTTGTTCTTCAAGTTGTGGAGGGATCGCGCTTGTGAGAGGTGACTCGACGTGGACCTGGGAAATAGCTCTCATTTGTAAGCCACGGTCCCCTAATTTGAAGTTGGGGCATTTAACTTCGGTTTGCCACCAGCCATGATGCACTTGAAAGGTTCTGGCTGACCCCCTCCCTGATCCTTCAAATACACGGTGGCCTTGCTCTGTGGCAATTGGGGCTGTCAAATGTTCCCTTCCTAACACCACAAAGAGATGCAGCAGATGGAACTGACCTACTGGGACTGTTGTAAGACAAAATGCTCAGCACTTGCCTTATTTATACACTGCCAACCTGGATTTTGAACCCAGTTCCCTGAGTTCTGCTAGGAGTGATCCTTGAGAGAGAGAGAGAGAGAGCCAGGAGTAATCATTAAGCACAGCTGAATGTGGCCTCCCCAAAACCAAAGCCAAGCAAAATATTGGAAACAATGAAAAGCAAAAAATAAACTTACCAAAAAAAAAAGTCTTGAGGGCTGGAGAGTTAGCACAACGATAGGGCATTTGTCTTGCATGCGCTTGACCTGGGAGGAACCGGGTTATATTTCCAGCACCCGTATGGTCCCCCAGGCTACCAGGGGTGATTTCTGAGTGCAGAGTAATCCCTGAGCACCGCTGGGTGTGGCCCAACAACAAATCAATCAATTAATCAATCAATAAATAAAGTTTAAAACATCTGCAAAAAAAAACCCCAAAGAAACAAGTGAAGGAATAACCCCAAAGTCATCATGTTATCAACGGTCCCACAGAGTCTCCCCACAAATGCACAACACAGAAACTGACTCCTCAGGATGGTGGAAGAGAAAAAGGTCACATGCAAATTGACCCAGTGGGGTGTTTTCCTTCACAGGTTTAAATGAAATAGAACAACACATATATTTAATTTAATATATTAACATTTATATATGTGTGTGCATACCGTTTATTTCCTCCCAGTTATCTTTGTTCACATCTTTTTTGTTTATAGACCAGTACAAATAAAATTGATTTTGTCGGGAGGCCCCCATCTGGCTACTCTTTTTTTTTCATTTTGGGCCACACCTGGTGTCACTCAGGGGTTACTCCTGACTCTGCACTCAGAAATTGTTCCTGGCTTGGGGGACCATATGGGATGCAGGGGGATTGAAATGCTGTCCATCCTAGGTCAGCTGTGTGCAAGACAAATGCCCTACCTCTTTGCCACCAGTCTAGTCCCTCATCTCGCTACTCTTTACTCTGCTCAGGACCAGCCACTCTGCACAGTGCTCAGGGAACCATATTCAGCAGTGGGCAAGGAACCTGGGTTGTTCACTTGCAAGGTAAGTGCTATAGACCTTGTCTTATCTCTCCAGCCCTTTCCTGGTGTTTCTGGGAGTTTTATATATTTATTTTTTGATTTGTTTGTTCTTTTGGATGCTCATGGAAAACTTCCAGTCCAGATGAGTTGGCCAAAAAATCTGCAAATAATAGGACTGCCAGTTCAAGAGAGGCGATTTTCAGTTGGAAAGATTTTCTCTTCTGGATTTTTCCAAACCCCACTTGAAGGACATTTGCTCTGCTTTTGGAAAATGGCTTTTTTGGCAGATTAAAATTTCCACTTTCTGAAGGCTATGAGACCAGCTCTCCAAGCTCCCTCAACCTGTTTTCTTAGCGAGGAGGGGGGCTCACTCAGTTCTTTCTCCCATTTAGATCCATGGGACTCCCTTCCTAAGGCAGCCACCCCAATCTCGTTGCATCTGTGGGGTTTCTATAGAGCTGCCTGAGCCCTGTGGTTTATGATGCCAAGAACAGTTATTGTTTGTTTTCCCCCTTTCTCTTTTGATGGGTCACATCTAGTGCTACTTGGGATTCCTGTACTTTCCTGGCTTTGGCTGGCCTAATCTCCTGTGTCAGGCATGTCCATGGACAGAGGTTCTGCCTTCTGAATTCCGTGGAAAAGGTCCTTCCTTCCTTCCTTCCTTCCTTCCTTCCTTCCTTCCTTCCTTCCTTCCTTCCTTCCTTCCTTCCTTCCTTCCTTCCTTCTTCCTTCCTTCCTTCCTTCCTTCCTTCCTCCTCCCTCCCTCCCTCCCTCCCTCCTCCCTCCTCCTTCCTTCCCTCCTTCCTCCCTTCCCTCCTTCCTTCCTTCCTTCCTTCCTTCCTTCCTTCCTTCCTTCCTTCCTTCCTTCATTCTTTCTTTCTTTCTTTCTTTCTTTCTTTCTTTCTTTCTTTCTTTCTTTCTTTCTTTCTTTCTTTTTCTCTCTGTCTCTTTCTTTTTCTTTCTTTCTTAATTTCTTTCCTTTCCTCCCTCCTTCCCTCCTTCCCTCCTTCCCTCCCTCCCTCCCTCCCTCCTTCCTTCCTTCCTTCCTTCCTTCCTTCCTTCCTTCCTCCTTCCTTCCTTCCTTCCTTCCTTCCTTCCTTCCTTCCTTCCTTCCTTCCTTTCTTTCTTTCTTTCTTTCTTTCTTTCTTTCCTCCCTCCTTCCCTCCTTCCCTCCTTCCCTCCTTACCCCCTCCCTCCCTCCCTCCCTCCTTCCTTCCTTCCTTCCTCCTTCCTTCCTTCCTTCCTTCCTTCCTTCCTCCTTCCTTCCTTTTCTTCTTTCTTTTCTTTCTTTTTTCTTCTTTCTTCTTTCTTTTTCTTTCTTTCTTTCTTTCTTTCTTTCTTTCTTTCTTTCTTCTTTCTTTCTTTCTTTCTTTCTTTCTTTCTTTCTTTCTTTCTTTCTTTCTTTCTTTCTTTTCTCCCTCCTTCCCTCCTTCCCTCCCTCCCTCCCTCCTTCCTTCCTTCCTTCCCTCCCTCCTTCCCTCCCTCCCTCCTTCCTTCCTTCCCTCCTTCCTTCCTTCTTTCCTTCCTTCCTTCCTTCCTTCCTTCCTTCCTTCCTTCCTTCCTTCCCTTCCCTTTCTTCCTTCCCTCCCTCCCTCCCCTCCCTCCCTCCTCCCTCCTCCCTCCCTTCCTTCCTTCCTTCCTTCCTTCCTTCCTTCCTTCCTTCCTTCCTTCCTCCTTCCTTCCTTCCTTCCTTCCTTCCTTCCTTCCTTCCTTCCATCCTTCCTTCCTTCTTTCCTTCTTTCTTTCTTTCTTTCTTTCTTTCTTTCTTTTCTTTCTTTCTTTCTTTCTATCTTCTTTCTTTCTTTCTTTCTTTCTTTCTTTCTTTCTTTCTTTCTTTCTTTCTTTCTTTCTTTCTTTCTTTCTTTCTTTCTTTCTTTCTTTCCTCCCTCCTTCCCTCCTTCCCTCCTTCCCTCCCTCCCTCCCTCCTTCCTTCCTTCCTTCCTTCCTTCCTTCCTTCCTTCCTTCCTTCCTTCCTTCTTTCTTTCTTTCTTTCTTTCTTTCTTTCTTTCTTTCTTTCTTTCTTTCTTTCTTTCTTTCTTTCTTTCTTTCTTTCTTTCTTTCTCTTTCTTCCTCTTTCTTTCCTCTTTCCTTCCCTCCTTCCCTCCCTCCTTCCCTCCTTCCCTCCCTCCCTCCCTCCTTCCTTCCTTCCTTCCTTCCTTCCTTCCTTCCTTCCTTCCTTCCTTCCTTCCTTCCTTCCTTCCTTCCTTCCTTCTTTCTTTCTTTCTTTCTTTCTTTCTTTCTTTCTTTCTTTCTTTCTTTCTTTCTTTCTTTCTTTCTTTCTTTCTTTCTTTCTTTCTTTCTTTCTTTCTTTCTTTCTTTCTTTCTTTCTTTCTTCTTTCTTTCTCTTTCTTTCTCTTTCTCTCTTTCTCTCTCTCTTTCTTTCTTTCTTTCTTTCTTTCTTTCTTTCTTTCTTTCTTTCTTTCTTTCTTTCTTTCTTTCTTTCTTTCTTTCTTTCTTTCTTTCTTTCTTTCTTTCTTTCTTTCTTTTCTCCCTCCTTCCCTCCCTCCCTCCTTCCTTCCTTCCTTCCTTCTCTCCCTCCCTCCCTCCTTCCTTCCTTCCTTCCTTCCTTCCTTCCTTCCTTCCTTCCTTCCTTCCTTCCTTCCTTCCTTCCTTCCTTTCTTCCTTCCCTCCCTCCCTCCCCTCCCTCCCTCCCTCCCTCCCTCCCCCCTCCCTCCCTCCCTTCCTTCCTTCCTTCCTTCCTTCCTTCCTTCCTTCCTTCCTTCCTTCCTTCCTTCCTTCCTTCCTTCCTTCCTTCCTTCCTTCCTTCCTTCCTTCCTTCCTTCCTTCCTTCCTTTTCTTTCTTCCACTAATGGTACACAGAGCTTACTCCTAGTTTTGCATTCAGGAATCACTCCTGGCAGGCTTTGGATGACCCTATAGAGTTTTAGGGATCAAGCCCTCTTTGACCCCATGCAAAGTAAATTTTCTCCCCCCTGTTAAGCTGCTCTGGCCTGGGAAAGGTTTTAAATGTACAAGGAAGAGATGGGCTGGGGTTGGGAAATTATTTCAGGCTGCAAGGGGAGCCAGTTAGAGATGAACCCCAACCTGATGGAAATGGGACGGGATTGCTCCCATGGCCAGAGTATGGAACTGAGGGCCTCAGTGCCTACCTCCTGAGGTGCAGCCCACACCTTCATGGTGCTGCTTAACCTATAGCAGCCTTGGGATGTGGTGTGGGCTGGGCTAAAGCAAGGGACAAGCATCTGAAAAACACAGATTGGGGTCCAAAGCGATAGCATAGGGGGAAGGTGTTTGCTTTACATTCCGTCATCCCAGGTTTATTCCCCTGCATCCCATAGGGTCCCTGAGTTCCACCAGGAATAACCCCTGAGTACACAGCCAGTAGTTCCCTCTGAGCACCACTGTTGACCTACAAACAAACAAATTAAACAAATAAAAAACCCAATTGCACCCACCCTGAGAAAACACGGCCTCCCCAGCCCCCAGAGTGGGCAGGGACCAGGCCATCAGTCCCAAAGCTCTGAGAGGAGCTTCCAGAGCAATTGCCCTGCAGACAGAACTTGAGGGTCTCTTGCATCTCCCCTTTCTTCACAAAACCTGGATTCTGGGTAGCCCCCACTTAATACTCCCACTCAGTGCTTCCCTCCATAACAAAGCATGTTCACAACCTTAGTGCCGCCTTCTGGCTTGATTATTCTCCTGGTCACAGTTCTGCAGGGTTCAAGGAGCCCAAGGATTCTACAGGGTGCTGGATCACTTCTGGGATGAGGGCCTGCAGGAAGGAAGAGGCTCGTGGGGGGGGGGGGAGAGCCCTAGAATCAAAGGAGGAAGAGAGGGAGATACATGCATGGGGCAGAGCAGTAGAGGGAGCAGGTGGATATTGGGGGGCCTCCTGGTACACTCTCTGAGCCAGCATTCTTGGCTAAGGAAGGAGGTGAGTGACCTGACTAGATCTGGCTAGTTTAGGGTTCTGAGGGTGCGTGGCTTAGATTTGTTTTTCTTTTTTTGGGGGGGGGGTTTGGGCCACACCTGGAGGCACTCAAGGGTTACTCCTGGATCTGCTCTCAGAAATCACTCCTGGCAGTCTTGGGGGACCTTATGAAATGCTGGGGATCAAGCCCAAGTCGGTCTCAGGTCAGCAGTGTGCAAGTCAAATGCCCTACCGCTATGCTTTTACTCCAGCCTGCATGGTTTCAATTTGTGAAGTCCTAGACTGTCATCCCTGGACCACCTTCATCCCTGGAGGTCAAGATTATAGAGCAACATTACAGCCAGAGGCCCAGAGAGTGGGTCAGCCATGAGCCTGGCATGTACCAGAAGGACACCTGCTAATAGGCAGTCTTGCTCATCTCTTGTTTGTGAGACACAGGGTGGGCATTGCCATGTCACTGCCTGTTTCTAGCAGAAAGGGCACAGGCCCATGCCCCTGCTTTCCTTTGTTGTTCCTAGCTCATGGCTAATAAAGATGGGGTTAGATGTGAGTCAACTTGCTCAATGGGAAGCTGAGAATTCACTTCAGTGGCATTTTGAATGGCGAGAGCTTCCATGGGAAATGGGCCCGTGTTCTTCGGCCTTCTACTGCCCTGGCGGTCTGACCTCTCACTTGCTAGCCTCGCTCAGGCACATCTCAGTACTCATTGTTCCAAAGGTACCGTCGGCAAGGAAAAAAACAAACAAACAAACAAATATAACACAACCACCATCTTGGTGCTTTAATTAAAAATCCATGTTTGGCTGGCTTTCAGAGGCATATTTTTGCATCTTAAAAATATTGTTTCTTTGCTCTTTGTCTCTGGGCATTGCTTCTAAATCGAGCTGGCTCCGAGTCCCATTAATTTCCTTTTTTATCGGTGATCCACATCAGCTGAGAACGCTATCACTGTGGCTTTGCCTGCCAGTCGAACACAGCATTTGCCAATACCCACTTTTTAGGGAGGCAATTGTGTAGTAATTAGGATGCGTGTTGTACATCATCTAGATTTAAATAATTCTCCTTTTTTTATGTGTGCATGTGTCTACACAGATAAAAAAGCTATTTTGTCAGGATTTTGGATGTAGGAAATCATCTTTGATTATTTGAATCAAAAGCAGCATCCGTCGATTGTGGCGCCCTTGGAGGAACAATTACTGCACAAGGGAGAGATTTGTTTCTCTGCTCTTCACTGTAGCTCCCTCACAAAAGCATTATGATAGAGAACAGGTGGCATCTTGATTCCCAAGACTTGTGCCTTAGTTTTTTCTCCAACCCCAGGAAGCCTGGGAATTGCCAAGGATAGTTGGGAATCTTGGCTGGGAAGATGCTTCAGCGCTGCCGGATATGATCTATGAGCAAAGTTCTTCAAGGACCATTTCTTGGCTTTCTCATTTGTGGCTACAGAGGCTGGTAGTGACTTGGGGGTCTTTCTGACATGTTGGTCTCCCCTTGGCTTTCTCAGTCAGAAGCAGAAGCCTAGTTAACTAGACCTGGAGTCAGCTGGATCTGCCCAAGTTTGAATCTGGAAAGGTTTGGAATCTGACAAATGGCATTTGAATTCAGGTCAGAGTCACATCTATTGCATCTATTGCAAGTAAACACAGTCTGCTCTCTCTCTCTCTCTCTCTCTCTCTCTCTCTCTCTCTCTCTCTCTCTCTCTCTCTCTCTCTCTCCCCTTCCCTCCCTCCTCCCTACCAGCGCTGAGGAGGATTAGGTGGGGTCTAGAAACAGGTAAATGTTCCCACTGGTGGTTCTTTTCACTCAAAGGCTTTTACCTGACTAGTTAGGAAGAGGCACCTGCCACTCATTCACCGATACTGAATACATCCTGAAGAAATGCATTTCAGCACGAAGTTTTAGGACTGGAGCAATAGGAGCAATAGTGTACAGAGGAGGGCATTTGTCTTACTCATAGCTGACCCAGGTCTGATACCCAGCCTCTCATATGGTCCCCTGAGCACCGCCAGGAATGATTCCTGAGCACAGAGTTAGGAGTAACCCCTGTGCACAGCTGAGAGCGAATCCTGCAAAATGCAAAAGCATCCCCAGACCCTTTGTTTTTTTCAGCTGTCCTTGTCTAGAGAACACCTGCAAGCAAGCAGAATTGGGGAGGGGGTCTGTGCAGGATCCCAAAGCATGGAGGGGCATTCACCAAGTCTCATGCAGGCACAACTCGGTGCTATTGGCTGAGTTCCACCTCGTTGACTGCTTGGGATGTATTTGACCATGCACCTCTAAAGGGAGCCAGTGGACAAGTCTAGCTTGGGGTGCTCACAGGAAAGCACCCCCTTTTCTTTGCTTTCTTTTCTTTTCTTTCCCTCTCATTTCTTTTTTTGGGAAGACACACCTGGCAGCACTCAGGGCTTACTCCTGGGACTACACTCAGGACTCATTCCTTGTGATATTCAGAGGACCCTATGGGATGCCAAGGATCAAACCTGGGTTGGCTGCCTGCGAGGTAAACTCCATCCCCACTTGTTATTGCTTCAGCCCTTTCTTTTATACAGGGGCTGGAGTCCATGAGCTCACTCAGGAGTTCACTGATGCATCATGAAAGATCTCCAGAGCTAATGACAAGCATCCACTGTATCAGGCTGACACATCTTGTCAAGGATAACCTCCAGCAGGAATCAGGAGCTGCCGGGGAGGTGAGACAGTATAGATAGTCTGTGTAGAGTCTTCAAGAAGTTGACATGAGAAGAAAAAGGCAAGAAAGGCACTTTTCTGCACATGCTGCAAGCATAAATTTTCATCACTTTGGGAGTCATACATGCAACATGAATTCCCTGTGGCTCCCTAGAGTTTATTTACTTATTTATTTTTGATGTGGGGGCCACACACTTAGAGGTGTTCAGGGCTTACTCCTCTGGCTCTGTGATCAGAGGACCCTAAGTGATCCCGAGATCAAAGTTGTCATTAAATGCCAAGCAAATGCCCACCCTGCTGTCTTATGGCTCTGGTCCTAGGTCTTAGGTTGGGATAAGCTGAATTTCTTCCTGCCACTTCAGAGAACCACCTGCCTCAACTCAGTGATCTCAGGGAGGGGCCAGGAGTTTAGGAGGTAGCTGGGTATCCAAAGTGGCTTTATAACAACACCTGCAATGGAGAGCCAGTGTCTTTCTTGGTGTTTTTCTTGGGGGAGGGCCTCACTAACACAGAAGGTGCTGGTGGCAGGTCTATTCCCAACGCTTCCTGTTCATTCCAGCTTACTCACCCTGGAAACCACAGCTAGTATTGTCATGTTGCCCACAGTCCCACTTCTCCTTTGACTGGCAAACATTTGGTGTGTCTGTGGGACCCTAGAGGGCAATGCAGAGAGGACTCTGGACCCTTCCCAGAACCCTTCCCTGTGGGAACAGTCATCAGACACTTCAGCCTCCAACCCATCTGGCCATGACAAGCAGAGCCTCATTGGGATGTCCAAAGAAAAGAACCCCCTTTTGTTTCTTATTGTTTTTACTGGCTACCCAGGAAGGACTGAGGCATAGTTAACAAGGCTTCCTCTGTGTTGTATCCCTGACCTGCTATTGGAAGGGTCACTGTGCTGTGTCCCTCTGTTGTTGGAAAGTGTCACTCAGCCCTGCTGGGGGTGGGACTCACTGCTTTACTCAAGATGGTGCCCACCTCCTGTTCCAGTCCCAAATCCCACTGCACATGGGAAGGCAGGCAGAACATGATGGTTGTAATTAAAATACCAACTTCTTCCATCTGACCTTGGGGGGAACTTTGGTCCCGATTAAGGGAAAAAAACCGAGATGCCTTATCTGGGTTTCTGAAATGCTCAGCTGTGAGGGGCTATAAGAAAGCAAATCCACCGTCCTTAAGGAAACATTCGGTTTTAGAGAGCAGACTCCTCTGTATGGAGAAACATTTGCAATCTGTTTCTGGGAGAATAGCGCCTGAATCATTCTCACAAGCTGTGCCAACCATAAGAATTTTCTCCTGCTGATGGGTGGTCGCTGGGGTATCTTGCAAAAAGATTCGGGGGAGGGGAGAGAGTGGGCAGCTGCAAAGGGAGCCATGCTGAGACTGAGTGGGGGAAATGATGGGGTGTAGGCTCAGACACATAAGTGTGTGAACTGGACATGGATTACTTCGGGGTACACTGAGCCTCTACCCTAACCAAGGCACCCTAGTTGTTAACTACCTGCCTCTCTTCAGAAGCGGGGTTGGATGGGGCTGGAGGACAGGGAGGAGATTCCCCCCTTGCTCTTCTAAGGGGGTGGGAGAGAGACAAAATGATCTTTACCCCAGTTTCTGAGGTGAGGAAGAGGAGCTCAGAGAGGCTATCAGTGAATATTGGGGGCCATCTGTATCTCAGAACCTATCCCTGACCCCAACTACCACCTCTACCCTACTTCTACCACTCTCCTTATCATGATCAAAAAAAATTTTTTTTTGCTTTTTTGGGCCACACCCTGTGACTCTCAGGGGTTACTCCTGACTATGCGCTCAGAAATAGCTCCTGGCTTAGGGGACCATATGGGACGCCGAGGGATGGAATCTCGGTCTGTCCTTGATTAGCGCATACAAGGCAGACACCTTACTGCTTGTGCCACTGCTCCGTCACCCCCCCCCCCACCACCACCAAATATTTTTTTTTAAAGAAATTCAAAAAGCTTTTCCAATGTTGACATTTCTTTCCCAGGACTATCAGCTGGGCAGAGCTGTGAAGTCAAGAGCTTGGGTTTGATTCCACAGAAGGTGAAAAAGCCTATTCACGATTCACACGTAGATTAAATTTCTTGAACCAGATGTGGTAAACACTGGGATCTAGTGGGTGCTCCAGGTTGAGGTCAAAAGCTGTGATTAAACTTCACCATATCTGTGAATCACAACAGAAATTCAGAGCCTGGATTCTGAGCCATCTCTCCACTTCGCCCTGTGAAAAATGCTTGTCTATGCGTGTGTGTGTGTGTGTGTGTGTGTGATCCTCTGTCACCAAATGGGCCTATTTTTATATATCATGGTTGACATTAGACTATTATCACATCAGAAGTACCAAATAAATACCATTATGACTGAACTTGTGTCTTTTATTAAAGAAAAAAAAAAGAAAAGAAAAAGAAATTCAGCACCTGGGAAGGCTATTTGCCCAGGAGGGCCCTTGGGCTCACATAGGGCCTAGGAAGACATTGCCATTGCATTGCTTTGTAATCAGAACTCAGGGCTTTGAACCTACCTTACTTCCTGGAGCCAAGAGTTGAGGCCTCTTCTTTAAAAAGGAAATGGCCTTGCTTTTGAGGTTTATCATCGCCACCCCAGATTATCCTTGAAGATGAAATTCCTCCCCCTGAGGACATACCCACTTCCTTTGGTTTCAGACAAGGCCTTTCTTTCACTAGGGTATGTCAGGAACCCTGTCCTTTGGGTGGGACCCTCGTGAGGCCAGCTCAGGGTTCTAGCGTTCAGGGTGGCAGCCCTCCGGGCATTAAGCGACAAGTTGACAGAGTGAGCTCTGGGGCTCAGACTCTGACTTGTGGGCTTGTGGGTATTTGTTCACCCTCTCAGACATGAGCCAGCACAAGAGACAAGTGGGAGGAAACTCCCAAAAGAGAAGCCCTCAGGGGCACAGGACTTATTCTAAGACACAGTGTGAATGGGGAAGGTGGATCCACAAAGAAGTTACAGGAGCTGAAAGCAATGCTCAAAAGCCTTGACTGTGGTTTTCCAGCTGTTCGGCTATTGTTCCCTTGGGTTAAATGTCTACACGGCAACCAGAGTGAGGAGAAACAGAAGGCCATGAAGGGGGTGGTGAAGATCTTGGAATTCAGAAACAAATGAAAACTGAGTCTCTTGTTTTGGGAAACTTTTGGGCCTAGTCAGTTTCTTCATGAAAGTACTAGTTAGTACATGAAAAGATACTGCTAGGAAAGGAAAGAGGCTCATTTCTCAAAGACACTTCAAAAGGCCAAACTGGGGCCAACTGGTAGACCAAATGGACCATAATTCTCATTTTAAGTGAGCAGTTTTCTGTCTTATACCTGGCTTCTCTCTCACTCTAATTCAGGCCCCAAATAAATACTCATAACCTATGAGTTAAAGTAAGATGCCCATATATCTTATTATACAGGCATACAAGACAACATACTTCACAGCCTTCATTTTCCCAATAAGGAATACAGTCATACCAGCCCTTTCCCCTTGTATGTATTTGCCAACAAAAGACCCCACACTTAGCAAGCTCTTGTCTGGGGCCTCCACCAGGTTCTATGAAAACACACATGTCTCTGCAACTTCAGAACTGGAGCAAATAGGCTGAGAGCTTATTTAATTTTTAAAAAGAAGGTTTTCCAGATTTTGGCTGGTCTAATGAACACTGGTCTGTGTCTACTTTGGCTAAATGCTTTGCACAATGACACTGCCCCTGTTCTATAATTTCTGTAATTGCCACTTGAACAAAAACCATGTTGTTTGCTTCTGAAATCTCTGAGTAGAACCGACCAGAATGCTTAAAGCATTTTCAAGGGGAAATATTCCTCCTTATGACCTATCACAGGCTGTATTTAGCTACACTGCAGAGGCTGGGAGCATCATTTCAAACTGGGTCTGAAACGAATTTACAAAAACATGAGTCATTAACTCAGATATTTGCAGATGATATCACCTTTTCACATTTGTTAGAGTTAGAATGATCCTGATGTGTAAGTGAAGGTTTCAAAGTTTTCTCTTTTGAAGAAACACCATTTGCTTTAGTAACTTAACAGATGTTCGAGGTACCTATCATGACTCTCCTTAGTATTTTTGGCTTTTCAGTGACTTCTTAACATTTTTTAAACTTTATTTAAACTCCATGACTTACGAAGTTGTTCATAATACAGTTGTTTTGGGTATTCAGTGTTCCAACACCAATTGCAGCACAAGTATGACCTTCTCTCTACCCCTTCTCTCTACCGTTGCCCACAGGTTCTCACCCACCCCCTAAGCCTGCCCTCTTAGCAGGCACAAAATAATTGATTTTCTATTGCTTGTCACAATAAAATGGTATTATTATAAACAAGTTTATAATTATATATTATAAATTATATGATTTAATTATACAATAATTAGTTATATAATTATAAAAAAAGTTCAGTAAAAGAAAGTTGTGAAAACATCACATAGTGGTGTTATTAAAGTCACTGTCTTAAGATTCACTGAGCAGGGCCCGGAGAGATAGCACAGCGACGTTTGCTTTGCAAGCAGCCGATCCAGGACCAAAGGTGGTTGGTTCGAATCCTGGTGTCCCATATGGTCCCCTGTGCCTGCCAGGAGCTATTTCTGAGCAGACAGCCAGGAGAAATCCCTGAGCACCGCCGGGTGTGGCCAAAAACCAAAAAAAAAAAACAAAAACAAAAAACAACAAAAAAAAACAAACAAAAAAAAAGATTCACTGAGCTAGTTGAACACTGAGCTCAAGCTTCTGCGTTATGCTTTTGCTTATTAAGCTGAGTGGGCTTCCATACAACTTTCTTAATTTACTGTGCTCATATGAATTGTCAATACTGTGAAATTAGGAGGTGTCATACAGCCCATGGCATATTCCAAAAGCTGTGGTACTGGGATGACTTAGCAGCTTGGCGTCTCTTCAAGATTAGTTGTGGAGTTGTGAAGTTGAGCTGTTTATATCCCAGAGGATGTTGGGGTGGGTAGGGAGCTGGAACCTTTGGCAGGACCAGACTCAACTCATCCCAAGGAGGTTCCAGAGATCCCAGTCCAAAGACTGGCTCATATGAGACGATTCAGCAGAGGTGATATTAGTCCTCTCAGTGACTTCTTGACTGTTCAGGATGGGCAGATAATTGAGCTAAGAGAGTACAAATAATTGTATATGTCCAGAGAGACTTCCCTGCTAGGGGTCTTGAAAACACAGGCTCTTGGAATGGTAGGGAAGGGATTAATTAGAGGTTATTTAAATCCTATTTAGTAATCACTCACTGTGAAAACCCAATTTTAATAACCTTAGACTAAATCAGAGATTGGTTGCTTTTGATGACCTGATAAAATCTATGACAATGATTCTCAGTTTTAGGTATTTTAGGCATATTGAAACCTAGACATCAATCTGCCTCTTCCTTTCCATCTCTCGATGAAACACACTTTAAGATAAAGATAAACAAGTCTGATCCAAGTAGGCAGTACTCTGAGAATCTGGCTGCCAGAAACTTTATTCTAAGCTTTGTGATTGACTTCATGATGTTTAATTCCATTTGTCAAAGACCTAAAAAAAGATCATCTATGATCTTTCACATTTTATCAAATAAAAGATACTTTAGCATCCAAAAAGAAAAAGTGCCAGTGCCACATGTTTGGCATTAAGGATAATCTTTTGTTTTGTTTTGGGGGACACACCTGATGGTACTCAGGGATTACTCCTGGCTCTTCACTCAGAAATCACTCCTGGCAGGCTTGAAGAACCATATGGGATGCTGGGAATCTAATCCAGGTTCATCCTGTGCTGGCCATGTACAAGGCAAATGCCCTGCCACTGTGCTATTGCTCCGGCCCCGGATAATCTTTTAATTGGGAAACTTTGGCTTTATGAAAAGCAGATGGGTGGCTTGATGTTAAAAATTGCCCTGAACCTTGATCAAATATAGGCCCCGTGTTTGACAATCACAACAGTAATGATTGGGTCTTTTCTTTCATTGGCAAACAGCATTGCAGCTACCCCAGAAATGCTTTTGTTCAGCAAGTCCAGAGGACAAGGCAGGGCCAGCGTGGAATGGATTTAGCCAAAGCAGATTCAAATCTTCTGGATAGTCTCTCTTTCCCCTGACCTCTCCCTCTTTCCTTAGTGTTTGTTGCCATCTTACTAGTTCTCTCATTCTCTCTCTCTCTCATTCTCTCTCTCCTCTTTTCTCTCTCTCATTCTCTTTCTCTCTCTGTCTCTCTTGTTCTCTCTCTTCTCTCTCTCTCTTGTTCTCTCTCTTCTCTCTCATTCTCTTTCTGTCTCTCTTGTTCTCTCTCCTCTCTTCTCTCTCTCTCTCATTCTCTCTCATTCTCTTTCTCTGTCTCTCTCTGTCTCTGTCTCTCTCTCGGGGTATGTGCATGTCCTATTTCTAAGACTGAATCAGAGGGGGCAGCTGTGATTAGGAAGTCTTTCAGGTTAGTGGGAACCCAACACAGTCATAATAAACACATTTCCAATTTTTCTCTTTTTTTGGTGGTGGTGGGAAATGGACAGGTAGGACCACACCCAACTAAGTGCTCAGAGTTTAATCTGTGCTCAGAAATCCCTGGATCTCCCCTGATGATGTTTGAGGGAACATAAACTATAGTGGGGAATGAACACAGGCCAATGCCTGAACAGTCAGACTATCTCTTCAGCCTATGTGTTCTAACCCAAGGGCTATTGGCTGATCAAGTGTCTCCTCTTTCTTGACTTGTCCTGTGAGGGAACATGCAAATTCTTTTATACTTTCAAGGTGTCTGACCACAGTGGGTCAGGTGAAAGGAAATTCTAAGGTGGCTTCTCTTGCTTCTTATTTTGGGGGAGGGTCATATCTGTGGCAGTCAGGGATTATTCCTGGCTCTGAGCTCATAAATCACTGCTGGCAGGCTCAGGGGGGTATATGGGATACTGGGGATCAAACCCAGGTAGGTGGGGTGCAAGGCAAATATCCTACCTGTTGTGCTATAGCTCTCGCCCCTTGCTTTTCATTTTGTTTATAAGTAAAAAGAACCAGATATTGGATTTGTCTTTATCTGAGCTCAAATTGAGCTTGCAAATTTTTATTCATTAAAATAAAACTTTGTATGCATGTGTACCCATTTTGTTGTTTTTCTCATTTATAAATCTGCTCACTCCACATTTCCCCCTTATCTTGTTTCCACTCTGAGCACTTCTATTATCCTCGTTTATCTCCTCTAATACCAAACCAGAGACGTTACAGTAGACAAACCCAAACTCGACTTCAATAACTTTCATGAATATAAATGTAAAAATCCTGAACAAAATACCAGCCAATTGAATTAAGCTGCATATTAAAAAATATAAGTCATAATCAAGTGGGGTTTATTCCAGGAATATCAGGTTAATTGAACATTAAAAATCAATCAATGTAAGTCACTCTTCTGGCATAATGAAATAGAAAAAAAACATAATCATCTCAGTAGATAAAGATAAGTATTTTTTTAAATACAACTCTCATTTATGATTAAAAAAAAGCTAAGCCCCACAATGACCTAGACCCAAGAGGGACTATTCTCAATTTATTAAAGGGTATGGAAAATTTACAATGACCAGGATGATAACAGTGACAGAGAAGAGCACTTCCTGTTAGATTAGGAAAAAGATAAGGATGTTTGCTTTCTTCACTCCAATGCAGCATTGTAACAGAGGCCTTTGCTCATACAATAACGTGACAAGAAAAGTACCGGAATGTAAGGAAAGAAATAAAGCCACCTTTATGAGCAGAAAAATACAAGTGTGTACAGAAAGCATCTTCAGAAATGGACCCCAAACAAGCTACTAATAGTAAGGTTGCAGCTTCCAGGTGAATCATTTAAGAATCAACAATATCTTTGGATTGCAGAGATAGTTCCAAGGGCAGGAGTGTTGGCTTTGCATGTGGAAACTTCAGGTGAGAGCCCAGCAGCTCATATATGATCCCTTGAAGAATGAGCCATAGGACCAAGAATTTAAGCAAAAAAAAAATCCATGGTATTTTATTGATAAGCAATAAAAAATGGTAAAATGAAATAAAAGTGCCTTTTAATATGGAATAAAACAATATTTGCTTGGGAGACTAAGTAACCACAACCTTTAAAGATGTGGAACAATAAAAAAAAAATGAAGTGTAGAGAGCAGGTAAGAGGAGGAAAACTCGTGCCAATGTTCCAGAAATAAGTATGTTGATTTAGTGAAATCACAACACAAAAATTTCACAGGATTTTTTTGTGGGGGTTTGGGTCACATCAGCTGTACTCAGGTCTTACTCCTGATGGGCTCAGAGACCATATGAGGTGCCAAGGATTGAACCTGGGTCCACTGTAAGCAAAGCAAGTACTCTACCCACTGTACTATCTCTCTGGTCCCTCTCACAGAATAGTTTAAGTTGAAATTGACAAATAAAATCAAAATAATCCCACCTAAGTTGAAATTATTTAACTACAAGACTTACATAAACCCAGTTTATGTAAGGGCACCAGTTGAGAATAGAAATATAAGTCAGTGGAACTGAATAGAGAAATACCTTCCCCATATTTACAAATAATTGATATCTGATAAAGATATCAAAAATTAACTTGGACAAATAAAGTTAGTCTTTCAGAAACGGGGTTGGAACAACAGGAGATCCAAGTGCAAAAGAAACAACTCATTTCACAATACATAGTAACTCAAGACCCATCATAGACTTACCTGTAGAGGTTCAAATTTGAAGACTTCTAGAAAAATTAAGTGAGAATATCTGTCATTTGGCTTTTAGGCTACCCCCAAAACCCAACCCCCCCCAGACCTGAAACAAAACATGACAAATAGAATTTATTTGAAATTCCACATTTTGAAAGATAGGATGGAGAAAATAAATAAATAAGGCCCAGATAGAAAATATTTGAGATTTTCTATGTATACAAAATTATATATAATATATAACATAATATATAACATGTATATAATAGGTTTCAGAAAATCAGAAGACCTCAATAAATAAAACAAACAAATTTATTTGATAAAAGTATTTGACCTTAAAAAGAAATCCGTATGCAGTAACGACAGTAACAAAGTTTTTCCTCAGTGACTTCTAGGGTATATGAAAGACTCTCAGCAGCAGTGCTCTGTTCCCACAGGAGGAGCCATCTCAAGTTGACTGACAGCCTTAAATCTGGGCGGAAAGGTGGAAGCAACTGGAAATCTCCCCCATTTCTGAAGGGAATGGAAAATGACTGAGCCACTTTGTAAATTATTGGGGCAATATTTTCCTAACATCAACTAATACAGCCATCAGGTCCCAAATTCCAGGGGGAGGTTTTTATGCAAATGGATTTATGCAAAAACCTGGGAGACTTGTCTCAGATTGTCCTAAAGGCTTTATTGTTAATAGCTACCCAAGGAAAGTAGAGACACAAATTGTGTTCTAGCCACACAAAGGAATATTGTTCAGCAATTAAAAAGGGACAAATTCCTGATGGGGCAGAATGAATGATGCTGAACAAAGAGGTTAGACATAAAAAAATGAAGAGTTCCTGGTGTGTGTGTCCACTGAGAGGAAATCGGAGCAAATTGGAGCAAAGCCAATCTATGGTGGTGGCTCTCAGCAAACGCTCCTGGCTAGGTGCGGAAAACCACAAAACCCCACTGGAGGATAGACAACTGCTTCAGCTTTTGACTTTGATAGTGGTTGTCCGCGTGTGTGAATCTATCAAAAGTCCCACCCCAGCAGCTTTAGTCTGAGTGCATTTGATTATATACAAATGAAACCTTGATAACGAAGCAAACACCTGAATGGCTTCTTTGTCTTCCTCTCGTTCCAGGAGAGGGTGGTCAAGGGTTAATGCTGACAACCCCTATTTGAAAGAGAGACTTTTGGGGCTGGGGAGAGAGTATTTGGGTGCAGGATTTGCACACCAGAGGCTCAAGTTCCATCACTGTCACTGCCTAGTCCCTGAGCACTGCTAAAAGCAAACCCTGAGCAACAAGCTTGGACTGACCTTGTAGCATCACAAAACAAAGCAAAGCAAGCCAATATTGTCTAGAGCACCCCGGGCAGTATTTGGGGACTTTTCTGGGGAAGCAGGGACCTCCACAGGGTGCTGAGCCCATTATTTTGGTTGGGAGAGAGAGAGAGATCTTCATGCCCCACTAACCTCTGCGTCCTGCTGAGCTAGTGCTTGTCTGTGCCAGCTTCTCTGGTGTCCAGGACTCAGTAACTGACATGACACTGGCCCTGGATTCTACCTTCCTGAAGGTGTCAAGACATTGGAGTCTGCAAGTTTGTGATGGTGATCGTGGGGGTTCACCTTCCCGGCCACCCTGGGCCAATGCTTGAGTCATCTCTACTGTCCCCTAATAATACCCAGAGAGGTGCTTGGGGGCTGGGTACAGTGCTGAGTGCCTAGGGGGGCTTATAATGTCCAGTCTAGGATGGAGACAGTGCTTTGTGCTTGGGGATTCTAAAGTTGAACACTTAAGAATTACTCTCCAGGGCCCAGAGAGATAGCATGGAGGTAGAGAGTTTGCCTTGCATGCAGAAGGACGGTGGTTCGAATCCCAGCATCCCATATGGTCCCCCGAGCCTGCCAGGAGCAATTTCTGAATGTAGAGTTAGGAGTAATCCCTGAGCACTGCCGGGTGTGATCCAAAAACCAAAATAAATAAATAAATAAATAAATGAAAGTACCCTCCCCTGCCTCAAACACACACAGTGTGTGTGTGTGTGTGTGTGTGTGTGTGTGTGTGTGTGTGTGGGCTCCAGATTAATTTTTAGGGACTTTTGTTGTCTGTTTTGGGGGGGATTTGGGACACACCCAGCAAGTGCTCAGGGATCACTACTGACTGCTCAAGAATCACTCCTGGGGGTCGGAGAGATCGCATGGAGGTAAGGCCTTTCCCTTGCATGCAGAAGGTCATTGATTCGAATCCCAGCATCCCAGATGATCCCCCGAATCTGCCAGGAGTGATTTCTGAGCCTGGAGCCAAAAACCAAAAACAAAAACAAAGAATCGCTCTTGGCATTACTTGGCGGGGGGGCAGGTGAGATGCTGAGGATTCTGGCTCTGTGGCATGCAAGGCAAGTGCCCTGCTCACTGTATTATCTTTCCAGCCCATAGAAACATTTTTTTACTCTTTTTTTTTGGGGGGGGGCACACCCAGCGGTGCTCAGGAGTTACTCCTGGCTGTCTGCTCAGAAATAGCTCCTGGCAGGCACAGGGGACCATATGGGACACTGGGATTCGAACCAACCACCTTTGGTTCTGGATCACTGCTTGCAAGGCAAACGCCGCTGTGCTATCTCTCTGGGCCCAGAAACATTTTTTTAACTGGAACAGTTGGGAGCTGGCTAGATAAGCTTGATGCTGCCTGAGGCTCTGGGGGTAGATTGGGGGACCCTTCCCAAAGTTCCCACAGTCTCAGCAGTTGAGGGCTCTGTCTTCAAATATCTATGCACAAAGGCTGGATTTGGGGATTGCCTGGGGAGGAGGTGGGGGTTCCTCCAGAGAAAGAGGAATGTCTTTTCTTTCCTTTTCAGAAGTTGTTTTGGGGGCCAGAGAGACACTACAGTGGGGAGGCTTGTGCCTTGCATGCAGCCTACTAAAGTTTGATCCCTGGTATCCCATAGAGTCCCCTAAGGCTACCTGGAGTAATTTTTGAGCACAAGACCAGGAATAAGCCCTGAGCCAAGGAACATAGCTATCCACACTCAGGGTGTCGCGGGAGAGGCACAGCCAGGTCCTAGGGAACAGGAAAGTGTTTAGGGGCTTAGAACACAGGCTAGGGGTGTATGGAAAGGTCAAGGGACTTGGGGAGTCTTGGAGGAAGTGCCAAGTGCTGAATCTCTGACATCCTTTCCCCCTGACACATTCTGGCTCATCTCTGGCTGGTGCCACTCACCAGTCTTCCTTTAAGCTAAAAGTTTTGGGGATCCTCCCTGATAGTGCTCTAGTGCTTGGCCAGCTGGGTCAGTTGGTTCAATGCTGGGGTCTAGGTAATGCTTGGGCCCAGTGATGCTGAGGGGGGAACCTCGGGGCTACACCTGGAGGTGCTCGGGGACCAGGAGGTGCAGGGGATTGAACTTGAGGCCTTTTGCATGCCAGGTGCACACGCCAGCCCTGTGAGCTCTCACCCCAGACCCAATTAGCATTTAAAATTTGAGTTTTATGTCTACTTTGTAGTAATTAGGCCATTTTTTCAAATGAGAAATGTTAAAAAAAATCATAATGTAAATAATGAAATGTACACCCTAAGGCCATACTTTGGAAAAAATAGAAATTCAAAAGAATAGAAAGAAAACATAAAATTCTCCCATTCTTCCATTCACTGTCATGTTTTGATACATTTTCCTTTAAAAGACAGATGTTGACATTATCTTCTTTTCATCTTTCTATATTCCCAGTTATTACAAACATGCCTTCTTCTTTTTACCAGAAGCACATCAGACATAGTAATTAGAAAAGTCTTGTTTTTTAATTATATAAAAAAGTAAAAAAGGACATTTGCCTTGTAGGCAGCCAATCCGGGTTCTATCCCCAGCATTCCAAAGTCTCCCGAGCACTGCCAGAAATGATTCCTGAGTGCAGAGCCATGAGTAACCCCTGGGCACTGCCTGGGTGGCCCCCAAACAACAACAACAAAAAGAAAAAAGGAAAAAAGGTTAAATGAGAAAATAATAATAATAATAATATACCAAAAATATCATGGTTAGACATAGAAAATAATAATAATAATAATAATAATAATAATAATAATATACCAAAAATATCATGGTTAGTACATTTATTTCGTATTTTGTACATTTTATTTTATATTATATATTATATATAGTTAAATTGAATCACAGGATTTTATAGAACAGTTTTCTTAGTATTTTTTTTTCTCTTCCATATTTTACATGTTGGTGCCATCATTACTTAAACCAGTCTCTGTGACTTTGGGTTATTTTATATTCTGTACAGCCATGTTGCCATAAATATCATTTTAGTAAACAGAACGTTTTAAAAT
Source organism: Suncus etruscus (assembly GCF_024139225.1). NCBI lineage: Eukaryota > Metazoa > Chordata > Mammalia > Eulipotyphla > Soricidae > Suncus > Suncus etruscus. The sequence goes on from NC_064864.1 coordinate 68,208,041, forward strand.
TTTGAGACGATTTGGTTGAGTTAGGTCCCCCAGAGGAATAGTTATTTCAAAGAGTACACATTATTAAAATGCATGTGTGTTTTCAAATTGCTTTTCTAAAGAAGGGACACCAATTTGTTTTCCTATAAACAAAGGAATAAAACGTTGCACACATCTTCTTCAGCAGGTGAAGCATTTATTTATGGAACCTCTAGGAATTTGTTAGATAAAAGTCAAATTCTCAGGCTTTGATATGCAGTTTTAATTATTATACTCTCTTCCCTATTCTGTTTCCTCTCTCTCTCTCTCTCTCTCTCTCTCTCTCTCTCTCTCTATCTCTATCTCTATCTATCTCTCTCTCAGGATTTCTTTTCAAAGTATACCCAGAAGAGTTCAGGATTGACTCATGGCTCTGTGCTCAGGCTCAGGAGCCAGTCTTGGTGATACTCAGGGGAGTAAGCCTAGATCAAGTACCATAGCCACATACTGTCTCTCTGTCCCCTGCTTCCCGTTTCTCATCTGTGCTGATGCCAAGGGCCTTTAGTGCTGGGCCTCTGTTTGGCTCAGAACTCTGTTTATTTTCCTGACAAAATGTAAAACTTCAGTTCAGGATGGTCCCAGGAATATCTGCCTCCCCTGAAGCTCATAACTGATGGTGAAGATTTATTAAAACCAAAGGAAATAGGGGCCGGAGAGACAGCATAATGCGTAGGGCATTTGCCTTGCACATGGCTGACTTAGATTCAATCCCTGGCATCCTATATGATCTCTCAAGCCTGCCAGGAGTAATTTCTGAGCACAAAGACAGAAGTAACCCTGTCAAAATAAAATAAAACAAAATAAAGTCAAATAAAAGGTAACAGAACCAAGGAAAGGAGAGGGCTCAAAGAAATGGGTTCAGGAACTCCAAGTTTGATCCTTGATGCCACATAGTTCTGTAAGAACTGATGGGAGTTACTCCTGAGCACTAAGCTGGTCATAACCCCTGAATATGGCCATCCTAGACTCAAAAGCAAAACTAAAGAAATAAGAAACTAACTCCCAATTGCAAAGATCCAGGATGCATGACTGTGGCTAATACAGACCTGGCTCAAACTCTGACATGCTTGAAGGGGACACAATCAATTAGAAACTGTCCACAAACTCAGATCAGATGTCTGACACCCTTGTCCTGGAGCTGTGGCCCATAATCGAGAGGGTTTCTTGTGAGTCCAACTTACAGAATAGAGTGGCACTAGGGGTCATTAGCCAATGTGCTAGCGGCCTGCCTCTTTCAGGCCTGAGCCCCCTGAAACAAAAGCGGTTTTCCCCAGAACCTTCCCCATTTGGAAGGTCTCAGAGCTTTGCCAAGCTCAGAATAGGATGCATCACACACAAGAATTGGGTCATTTACTTTGAAACTCGACTGCTTAGATCCCATGTAGACGAAACGAGGTTTGGCTCCTCAAGATCTGGGTGAATGTCAACTTTTGATCAACAAACAAGCTGATGGACTTTGGAGAGTCTCAGAAATATCTCTGTGCTCAGGACAGAGACCAGAGGCCTAGTTGGCATCTCAGAGTGCCATGTGGGGCTGAGGCAGAAACATTCTTTTCCAGAAGGTTCTAACTGGCTCAGGAGACACAGTCCTGCATGGCAGAGGGGAGTGGGTGGGGGGTTTGACTCCAGGCCCCCTCCCTCTCTGCCCTCACCTACTTCTCTGCCTCTTGGAGTTTAGTGTGTAGTGTTCCCAGCCCTAAATCTCCCTCCTACGGTTCCTGGGTATTTCCAATCCAAATTTCGACATCTGCGGCCATGAATTTTCAATAAAAGAGATGCTATCGTCCAATGCACTTCAAAGAAGCAATCTCAGTCAATGAATTATGCTCTAACAAAAAAAATGATGGAGATAATATCTGAATTAGGAGATCTGAAGCAGCAGACAAAAAGAAAGAATAAAGTTCTGATGGTTGTCATTGTTCGAGCCCAGCCTCTCGTGAGCCTCCATCAGATGGCACAGAGCTTGGCTGTCCCGGATTTTAGTGTTTGGTGGTGTGGGCAGAACCACCTCTGTTTTTCAGCGGATGGGAAATGTGCTCGTCAGAAGAGTTCCTGGGTTTATTAAAATTGATACCACTTTCCCTGTTCTAAGAACAAAAAATGGCTTGAAATCGTAAAATTGGAATCTGTTCTCAAAAGAATGGGTTCTTCCTTCCTTCCTTCCTTCCTTCCTTCCTTCCTTCCTTCCTTCCTTCCTTCCTTCCTTCCTTCCTTCCTTCCTTCCTTCCTTCCTTCCTTCCTCTTTTGTTCCCTCCCTCCCCTCCATATTCTTCCCTCCCTCCCTCCCTCCCTCCCTCCCTCCCTCCCACCCTTCCTTCCTTCCCTCCCTCCCTCCCTCCCTTCCTTCCTTCCTTCCTTCCTTCCTTCCTTCCTTCCTTCCTTCCTTCCTTCCTTCCTTCCTTCCTTCCTTCCTTCCTTCCATGTTTTTTGGGCCACACCTAGTGGTGTTCAGGAGTTGCTCCTTGCTCTGCATTCAAGAATCACTGCTGGCAGGCTTGGGAAACCCTATGGAATGCCAGGGATAGAACCTGAGTTGGCTGCATGAAAGGCAAATGCCATCCCTACTGTGCTATTGTCTTTGCCCCTCCAACTTTCTTTCTTGATAAAAGAATCTTTTCCTTGGTATTTTGAGTTGCTGGTAGGGACTCCAAGAGCTGCTCCCCATTCTGTAAAATTCAACAGAGGGAAAGCAAAGAGGTGCAGCTCATGGGGTGAGAGATGGCAAGCAACAACTCCTCAGGAAGTCCAGCGGAGCAACAAGAATCAGATCCCCTTTCTGTTGTTCGTAACTCTGGAAATATGCACCCCCAGCTCAAGATTCCAGGGGAGATTTTCGGCAATGCAGATCCTGGGTCCACTGACTTTCTGGGAAAGGAAGGTGGGGGGGGGAGAAAGCCCTCCTTGAATCCCTAAAACCTTTCTGCCATCCCTAATGCCCCATTTCTGGCGACTCGCCTCTCCCGCCGGTGATGAGCCCAGCAGTGGGTGATGACATGCTTTTTGGATGCAATATATACACTCAGCCATTAGACTACAAGCACCGGTTGTCAGCTTTGTTCCCATTTAGAGTAATTTTCTCACTAATATGGCATATTCTTCAGGGATAAAATGCATTTTCCAGCCAGATATTCCCTGTAATAGTGAAGTTGCTTTAATGATCGGATTTCAGCCCAGGCGAGTCAAGGCCCTGATCGCCCCAGGTTGTGTATTGAAGCTACCCCCAAATGAAAAGGCTTATTTTAAAACACATTCGCACGAACCGGCAAAAACCTCTCTCTTGCAGATTAATAAAGCTCATTTGAGGGGGAACCTAGGCACACACTTAAGAGCTGAGGAAGGTGCCAGGAACCTTGGGTGCAAAACTGCAGAGAGGGGAGTATTTTGAACTGGGATGATGGATTGGGGGGCATTGGGGTTGAATGTAATAGGGGGGTTGTATGTTGACCCCCACGAGTTACTTCAGGCCAACCAACCTGGAAAGGAAAAGAAGGGAAAGGAATGTCTCTGATTTCTCTTCCTTCCCCTCATCAGCTAGGCCTAAAATATTGAAATCAATGAAATAATTCATTCCCACCCTACAAAGCTTTGCATCTAGCTCTAGCTTGTGGCCTATTTATTGTGTCAGTGATAACATCCCCTAAAAGCAGCCACTCCTAATGGCAAGGTCAATGGAGTCATAAGTCAAGGCAGGAAGCGGTGTGGCTGTAAGTAACACTGTTGGGTGGCTCCTCCTCCATTAATATTTTAACAATTTTAATTAAAATAATTACAGGTATTTATGGAAAAATACACAAGCACCTAAAGTATTTCTACCATTACTTGACACAGTGGTTCCTGCAGACCCAGCAGAAAACCAGGTGACCCCCTGCCTACCTGGGCAGAGCCCTCTTCCAGCTTCAGATTTACATGTGCAGGTAAATAAGAGAAGCCGATATAATCACTGCATAGGGCCTTTGTCTTGCATGCCGCCGATCCATGGCAGATGGTGGTTTGAATCCCAGCATTCCATATGGTCCCCTGAGCCTGCTAGGAGTAATTTCTGAGTGCAGAGCCAGGGGTAACCCCTGAGCACTGCCCAGTGTGACCCAGAAACCAAAACAAACAAACAAACAAAACAAAAAACAGTCAACCCAAATACTGGCATTCCTGAAGTTGGGTCAGATTGGTGTCTCTGTAGAGAGCCATAGAGAAGTGATGAAGCAGGGTCATGGGTGAAGCAGTGATTATATCGGCTTCTCTTACTTACCTGCACAGGTAACTCTGCAGCTGGAAGAGGACTCTGTCCAGGTAGGCAGGGGGTCACCTGGTCTTCTGCTGGGTCTCAGCCATTCTTAGCTGACTGCTTAGCTGCTCTGTGCCTCACTTCCATGTGGGAGGTGAAGAGGAGGAGGATGTGGTCCCACACGCTAATGGGGTCCCCAAGAGGGCACCTTGGCTTAGTCAGACATTCATTTGCTATATGACCTTGAACCAGTGAAAGACTTTTCTAGACCTTGGATTGTTCATTTATAACAACCAACATGGTCACTGGCAAATGCCCAGGTATGGACTAAGGCACCCAGGGTCGCCATCCTGTTCCCTAGGGACCTAAATCTCCTGTGAATTGGCATCAGGTGACTCCCCCTCCCAATGGGCCTGGCTTCTCAAGGTTTTCAAGTTGTGCCCTTGTTGATGGGGCATTGAACAAGTTCAATCTCAGGGACCTGAGGAGAAAATGCCCATCTCTGGGATGAACTCCTGAGGTCCCTTGTGGGCTGGAGGTCCCAAGGTCTGGTCACTGGCCCCATGTCTGTTCTCAGTGTCTCTGTCAGGATCAGCAACCTCTCATGTTAGACACGTGGCGGAGACACCCAGCCACATAAGCCTAGTCACTGAGGAAGGTGAACCCAGTGTCTGAACTCACCATTCTGAGTTTCTGTCCTTTTCTTTTGGGACTGTCACCTAGCTAGTGCCTATTTAAGCTGATCAATAGATTCACAGGTTATTTTTCTAAACGCAATATTATTTTGTGCTAGCAAATTATTTTGGTTATTTTGGGGGGGGGTGATCATGGCAAGCATCTGGTGGTGTGTTAGGTCATCAGCAACCTTGGACTCCCCCTGCCTTGGCTGGGTCTCTAGACTGGACCCAGATCACTTCCCCATCTCTGGCCTACTGGCTCCTGCAGCTATTAGGTAAGTTCTGAGCCTCAGACTGGATGCCAGAGCTGGTTCTGCCCTTCTTTCTGTCTCCACCATCCCCACAGGATGCTGTTGACCTATGTCCTGAACGTGTCTTTGGGGCTCCACATACTGTACTCCTCTGAACTGGATATGGGTGTACAGCCTCTCTCAGCCCTGCCTTCTGGTCCCAGAAACCCACTACACACCGGTGTGGCTTCCTCTAGCCAAGCCCCAGCCTCAGTCTACCTACCTGCAAAACGAACGTTTAAGCAGATCAACTCCCAGCAATGTGAAGAGAACGGAGGAGAAGAGAAAGGCCTGGAGTTGGCTCTAAGAAAATTTAGTTGGCAAAGTGGGTGGCTTTGTAAACAGCAGAGACTCAGGAGACAGGCTGGCGACTCACATGACCTGCCTCTGTCACGTGAGCCAGACAGTTCTTTCGACTGTGAATTTATGGAGACTCCACAGCCCCCTTCCCAGTATTTCTTTGTTTGCACTTGGCTCTCCGAGACACATCATGAATCACCCTTCTCCAGACATCCCCAAAGGTGCTCAAGTATCAGGGGGAGCCACCAGCATGGAGGGTGGGGGACCCTCTCTATAGCCACAAGCCAAGCCCCACAAGCCAAGCCCCCCCTAGCTCTGGCCTACCATTGACTCCTAAGCCTTGAATCCCAACTCCTCTTGATTTTTCAAGAACTTTCCCTGAATATGGCATGTCCCCAAAATGTCACAGGGAATGGGTGGGGGGGACAGAGCAGGGCACAGGCCCCTCATCTGAATAATCAGCCGCTTAGTGGCACGTCTCACCTGGTTTAATGGCTGAATCAGGGAAAGTGTGACCCCGAGTGCCGGTTAACTTGGAAAATCGCCTGCTCAGGGCCCCTCTCACAGCCCACAGGAAGCCATTAAGGCGCCCGCAATTACCACTTCCATCCATCGGCGAAGTCCCTCTTTTATTTTAATCTGAGTAAGTGCATTTTCTGCACGAGGTTAAAATATAAATCCCTTCTCCCGAACAAGACCCGTTTTCTGGCTGACTTGAGAGCGCAATTTACAACTGATTTAATTTGTTCTTCACAAACATTCCTAATGACATTACCCCGGTGCATAGACACACTGTTTCCTCTTATTCCATTAACTCCCAAATCGGGTTTAAAGACCATATTGATGCGAGATGTTATTATGGGTGATTATCAAAACAACAGACAACTCGGCAAAGTGTTTACTAACTGGTTTATATATAATTTCGGTAATAACGACAACAGATGGGGAATGCTACGAACACTAAATCACGCTTTTCGCCGCGGAAGCAAATTGGCAGGCGGCGGGGCCCTGGATGGCGAGGGCGGCTGCATCTGGGCCCCGTGCTGCCGCCGCCTCATCTGATTAGGCCGCGCACTGTTCCCGCCATTACGGACCATCTTCCCATTTACCAGGACAAAATGTATATTTTCCATGAAAATGGTTTCTGCAGCCCAGCAGCCCTCTAATTAGCAACCTGGAGAATGCCTGTCTGGGGTGTGTGTGTGTGTGTGTGTGTGTGTGTGTGTGTGTGTGTGTGTGTGTGTGTGTGTGTGTGTGTGTGGTGAGGGGTGCCCTGGTTCATAGAGGCCTCTGTGTTGCTGGGGGCATGGAGGGGAGGATGTGAGAGAGAGACAAAGAGAGACAGAGAGACAGAGACAGACAGAGACAGAGAGACAGAGACAGAGAGAACAGTGTTTGAGAAGGAGAGAGTGTGTGTGGGGTGGGGGAGGCTCTTGCTTTGCATGCCTCCAACCCAGGTTTGATCCCCAATACCACACAGGGTTCCTTGAGCCCCTGTAAGAAAGAGGGTTCCTTGAACACAGTGCTTCAGGTTTTTGTTTTGTTTTGTTTGTTTTTGTTTTTGTTTTGGGGCCATACTCAGAGGTGCTCAGGGGTTACTCCTGGGTCTCAGCTCAGGAATCACTCCTGGCAGGATCAGGGGACCCTATGGGATGCTGGGGATCAATCCTGGGTTGGCTGCGTGCAAGACAAATGTCCTCCCAAATGGGTTGTCACTCTGGCCCCAGCACTGTGTTTTTTTTAATTCCAAGCCCGACCTCAGTTGTTGAATAGTGGTTTCAGGGGTGGGTGTGATGTGGAAATTACATGTGTAAAATGTGTAAAATGGAAATTGAGGCTTTCATGTGGGGCTTCCAGTGGGGAGACCCCAACATTGGGAATCTCTTTACCACCTCTCAGAAAGTAGTTGTGGATAAGGAGGGCTAATGTAACCGGCAAGGAAGGGCTTTGCCTTGTCATAGGATGTTGGCACCAGACCCTGTGTCCTCAGCAGCCCTTTTTCCCTACCTGGAACTCTCTGAATCCTTGGAAGTCAGTGGGAAACTTCAGGACCCAGCTATGAGGCTACATGTGTCTCCTTGTTGGCTTTTTGGCCCTGGGGGTGCTCCTGCAGGCATGTGGCTGGGCTGATGTCACTTAGGTGGTTTCTGGTGTCCAGGGCCACTTAGGACAGCGCCTGGCAGCTATGTTCTCAGAAGAGCAACCACAGGCATTGTGAAACCTTGCTCTCACCCTGAGGCCCCACATTTGAGTACTGGCACCCAAAAGGAAAGGAAAATACATCGGTTCCTGGGCAGCCTGGCTTTGGGCTCAGCTTGGCTTTCCCCAGGCTGGTCCCCATGAGGGCTTGAGGATGAAGGAAGGTGGTATGTATTCTAGGAGGAGGCAGTAAGGACAAGGAGGTTGTGTAGACATGAGAGATATGAGGCAGGGGCAGTGTAGACAATGGGGAAGGTGGTGTAGACATGGGGGAGGCAGTGCAAACATGAGGGGAAGTGGTATGTAGGATGAGGTCTTGTGGACATGCAGGGCAGTGGGGGAGGCCCGGTGCACCCTTGGGGAGCAATGCTAACCTCCTACCACCCACCCCTCCCCCAGGACTCTCTAGCCCCAGCTAACCCTCTGTCCTGCTCCGCTGGTACCTGCATGTAGGATTTTTTCTGCTTCCCCTCTGAGCCTCTGAGGGTCACCTTGCTGATCCCTGGGATGAGCCACACCTGGCCCAGCCCTGAGCAGCATTTCCCCCTGCACTGTTCTGCTTCTTATCTGAGCTGTCTGCACCCTTCTCTGTGCCCCTGTACCCCCTCACCTTCTCTGCATAAAGGGGTGCTATTCTCAACCTGGTATCTGCTCCCTACACAAAGGAGGGTCTAGGGCCTGGCCAGGAGGTGGCTCATCTACTCCCTGCTCCTCTGGAAAGTGCCTGCCCAGAAGCTGACTTTTGGGGGACCAAAGCCCCCTTAGCTAAATGTATGGGTTATCTGAAACCCTTTTCCTGACATGAACAGAAGCACCACAGGGATGTCTGCAGACCAAACAGGCTTTAAAAGAACTCGCCCCAAGATTTTACAAGTTTCATGTGTGTGTCCCTGAGGTGGGGCTGGAGTTTGCTAGCAACCTGTCCTGAATTTCTTCATGGCCAGGGTGGGATGGGGGCAGGACAGAGCTCAGGGATCTTCTAGGGCTCAGTAGGTGAAGACTGTGCTGGTGTGGTCCTCTCGCTCTCCATTGCACTCAGCTTCATTGATTCTTTCCAATTAAACTAAATGCTACTGAAACTGTAATTAAGCCAGGCTGGGTCTGACTGTGCTGGTGATGAAACCCTATTGATCCTCTGGCTCCTTCCAGTCATTGCACTGGGGCTCACAGTCACCCCTGACCATGCAGTCTCCATTGTCCGGGTAAGTCCAAGTCTTGGGCTCGGGGATCAAGGTTATAAAGGCTCTTTTCTGCTGGGAGAGATCCATGGGAGGGGCCCCCCACACCCCTTTGCAGAGACATGGGAATGCCAGCTGCCAGCTCCATCCCCCTTTCCCAGGAGCAACTCATGAATTCCACCCCAGTGTGTCCCGAGTTTGGGAAGGAAAAAGCCAGAATTGAAAAGTTCCAGAAATTTGGTTTTTCCTGACAGAGGTCTGAAGCCTCAAATGGTTCTGCAGACTTGAGAGTCAGAGTTTTGCCTGATGGCGAGAAGGGGAGAATGAGAAGTGGCTTCTCCAGCCCTGCTTCTGGCGTCCCTTGCAGCAAATGCTTAGATAGTGGTTGAGGGTTGGTAATGAGGCTTGTTGTCCACTTGCTCCAGAGGATCCTGATATCAGTGCTTCTCATTCCAACCAAGAAGACTGGGTGCCGGGGTACTCTGAGCACCTGAGTTCAACTCCCAGAATGCAACAGCACTTGGCTTAGTCCCATACTGCTCTGAGTATGGACAACAAAGAAGGATGGGAGGAGGAGGAGGAAGAGAAAGAGGAAGAGGAGAAATATGAAGAGGCAGAAGAAGAGAGAGAGGAAGATGTTGATGAGGAGGATGATCTAAGTTTGGTCAAAGCCTTTGTGGGGTTAGGGGAGAATGGGGACCTGCAGGGGTGCCTCCATCCAGACCCGCACTTGCTCCTCTTTTACTCTGGTCCTTCCCTGTTGGTCCCACCAGATTCTCTAGAGTCTGTGACTCCCCATCATGGGCCAACAGCATGAGATGGGGGCTCATGTGGCCCCCATGTGCAGCATGACAAGTGGGGGTCTATGGGGGCACATGGTCCTTATAGGGGTCATAGTGATGGTTCACCCACTATCTGCTGCATTCTGGGAGTATCACCCTGTTATCTCCTTATAATCCCATAGTATTTGGGGTGTCCAGGCAGCTGGCTGGAAGATTGGCACCATGATTTATTTTCCATTGATTTATTAGTGATTTAGGCTTGGAAAAACCTTAGGAGTTGGGCTCCTCACTTTTCTTTATGCTTAACTCCCACTTTTCCCTTCTCCAAAGGCTCCTCAGTGCCCCCCCCCCATTCTGTTACTCCCTCTGTGGACCCCCTTGTTGAGTGAATCCCAGAGATTCATATGTACCACTCAGAACTCCTGAACCTGGGAACTGTGGTCTCTGCCCACTGTGGTCCCTGCTGTGCTCTCTGTGGGTCCCTGTGTCCCTGTGTGTCTCTTGTGTCCCTATGTGTCCCTGTGGGTCACCACTGTGTCCCTGTAGATTCCTGCTCTGCTGCCGGAAATGGTGCCTCTGTCTCTGGAGTGATGCAGTATGTAGAAAATCAGGAATTGAAAAATGAGACTGAAGCTAGCCACATTTGCCACATCCCTAAATAAAACTTTCCAGGGCAGGGATTTCAGTTTAGTGCCCAACTCAAGTATAGATGAAAAGCAAATTGCTTTCATGCAGAATGACAGGGAGGCCTTGGTGGGGTTGACATGGTTCTTATGGCCTGGCTATGCACCCATCTCTGTCTGGAAAGTTCCCCTCTCTTCCCCAGAAGCTACCTGCTCCAGGAGTATAAAATGAGGCAGGTAGGTTACCCTCTGCAGGGTGGTGCCTTGCAGGGCGGTTGTCTGGGGGTGAGGTGCTTAGCTGCAGCAACACCTCAGCCCATCCAATGCCATAGCACCCCCAATTTTTTTGTTTTGTTTTGTTTTGTTTTGGGCCCTACCCAGGGTTGATCAGGGGTTACACCTAGCTCTGCATTCAGGAATTACTCCTGGCAGGCTGAGGGATGCTGAGGGTCAAACCTTATTGTCTGTGTGCAAGGCAAGCACCCTTCCCTCCATGTTCTCATTCAGATCCTCACCCTGTCTTGACAATCACAGCCATCCCAGATCCTATTCCAAAATTCTGTTGTTGGCTTCACTTCAAAACTGGAGTCTCCTCAGTTGCGCTTAGTGAAGTTGAGCTGTGACATGCAACCTTCTTACTTGAGTTAAAATTAGGAACTTAAAGTTCCACTGGAAAGATTGGGAGAAAAAAAATTTTTTTTATAATATCTAGAATATTCTCCAAGAGAATCTTGCAGAAAAGCATGGGCTGAGGATACATGCTGGGAACAATGGTAAAGAGAGGTAACACTGGTGGTGGGAATTGCCCTAATTCACTGTTGCTTTGTGCCTTAAATATAACTGAAAAACTTGTAATTCAAAAATATAAAGGAAAGAAAAAGAAAAGCATGGCCTGAGAGTCATCAGGCCAAAATGCATCAGGGAAGGTTATGATGAGAATGAGTTTTTGTTTTACTGCTAGTTCAATACTTCCTGATGAATAATTTTTCTGATTTTTAGAAGATTACATGTGTGCTGTGTTGGTTATATTAGTTCCAAAATTTATGGTACCACTGTAAAAAGTTTCCAGTCCTCACATCCCTCTAGTCTTGTCCTGCCAGCACAAATGGTCTGGCCCTTCTTTGCCTGTATCCCTCACCAGGGTTTGGTACTCAAGTATGGAAACTCCCATACTTTGTCTCTCTACACATGGGTGAGTGATACCACCCTGATTTGCCCCTCTCCCTCAGACTTACTGGTGTGCAGTACCTTCTAGTTCCACCTGTGTTGCAGTGGCTCATAGGACCTCACCTGTTCTTAGAACTGCAGAACATTCCTTTGTACCATCACTGCTTTCTCTATTTGGAGCCACACCTGGCCATGTTCAGGGCTTGCTCCTGGCTCTGTGCTCAGGGATCACTTTTGGTAGTGCTCAGGGGACCCTATAGAATGCCGGGGATCAAACCTGGGTTAACTGTGTTCAGGGTGAGTGCTGTCTTTCCATCCTTTTGCTCTGGTCTCTTCATTTGTCATCGAACATTTGAGATGTTTCCATAGATGCTAATATAATGAACATAGGTGTGCATACATCTGTTTGAATCAGTGTTTTTTTTTGGAGAGGTGCCAAAAAAGTAGAATTGTTGGGCTCTCACAGAAATTTTATTCTTCATTTTAGGAGCACCTGCTGACCGCTTGCCATGGAGGCTGCCCCAGACAGATGGCATCCCCACCGAGTGTGGGTAAAGGTCCCCATTCCACCACGTGCCCACCAGCACCATTTGTTATGGGCCTTTTTAATATGTACCACTTGGCACAGGCATGAGATAATATCCCATTGTTGCTTTGATTTGCATTTCCTGATAGCATTGGTGATGAGCACCTTTTCAGATGAGTTCTGGCCATCTGTATGTGCTCCTGAGTAAAGTGGCTATTCATGTCCTCTCCCTAGTTTCTCATGGGGTGATTAGTTTGATTGTTGGTGTTTATGAGTGCCTGGGATATGAGCCTTTTCTCAGGTGAATGTGGATTATGTGTAAGTATTTTCTCATTCAGTAAAAGGGGTCTTCTTATTTTAGCCTGTGTTTCTTTGTGGGGGGAGGCAGTAGGCACACCTGGTGATGAACAGGGCTTACTCCTGGCTTTGTACTCAGGAATTACTCTAGCTGTGCTCAGAGGACCCTCTGGGATACCAGGTATGGAAACCGAGTTGACTGAGTGCAAAGTGAGTGCCCTCCCTGCTGTACTATTGCTCCAGCCTAGCCCAAGTTCCTTTGAGTTTAAAGGAAGGACAGACATTATTAAAGATGAAATAGAGATGGCAATGGGGAATGTGTACAAGGAGGAATCTGGAGATTTATTTTTATGGACAAAAATTGTAATCAACCAAGGAAGGATGGTAACCAACCAAGGAGGAATGAGGATGAAAGAGAAAGAACAAATACAAGAGCAGAAGGTAGATGCAATTGAGGGGAGCAGCCAGCACCCCAAATTCTTGCTGGTTGTGACTCTGGCTTGAAATCCCTGGGCATTTTGTCTATACTCGGAGCATGGTAGATTCAAATTGGGTGTGTGTTACAAGCATTCACTTGAGCCCCAAGGCAGGAGGAAATGCATGTTTGTCAGACAGAAAGATGGGTCACAAGGAAAAGCCTGGGTTTGGGATACTCCAGGATTTTGGGAGTAAGAAGACAAGGTATTCGGGGAAAGTGGCGTAAGTTCAGTCCCTACAATGTGTGAGAATTTGGAATTGCTGTAAAATAAAGAGTAGGTTTTCTTCTGGCCACTGGATTCTCAAGCAGAACACTGCGGATGTTTTCCCCAAGATGAAGCCTGGATGGATGGATTGAGGCTCAGTTTCTCCTTTTAACAATCAACTCTAGAAAAACCCTAGAGGGTCAACACTCAACCCTCCTCCCACTGTGCTCACTCACAGTTCATCTTTCTGGAAGCATCTTTATAGAAACAACTGTTCTGATAACCCCCAGGACCAATAGCTTTTTCTTCCTTCCTTCCTTCCTTCCTTCCTTCCTTCCTTCCTTCCTTCCTTCCTTCCTTCCTTCCTTCCTTCCTTCCTTCCTTCCTTCCTTCCTTCCTTCCTCCCTCCCTCCCTCCCTCCCTCCCTCCCTCCCTCCCTCCCTCCCTCCCTCCCTCCCTCCCTCCCTCCCTTCCTTCCTTCCTTCCTTCCTTCCTTCCTTCCTTCCTTCCTTCCTTCCTTCCTTCCCTCCCTCCCTCCCTCCCTCCCTCCCCCTCCCTCCCTCCTTCTTTCTTTCTTTCTTTCTTTCTTTCTTTCTTTCTTTCTTTCTTTCTTTCTTTCTTTCTTTCTTTCTTTCTTTCTTTCTTTCTTTCTTTCTTTCTTTCTTTCTTTCAGCAGCTAAAGAGGAAGTCAGAAGCTTTAATTGGTTTTTTAAAAATCACATGCACTTTGGACAGAGATGAAGGTGTTGTCACCTGGGCCATCCACCTCGATAGGACCCAAGAGAGGAAAGCATGCCCTAGGAAGGGAGCTGCAGGAACCCCGGAAAATAAAAACGTCCCCCATCAGGCTGCCATCGAGTTCTGTCAACTGTCAAGTTAATTAGAACAAAATTAAAAACACATTTGCCAAGAGGTTCCGCCGCCAAACCAGTTAAATAGAGATTTTAACAAAATTGAAAGCATATTATACTGAGATTTGTGGATCCTGGCCCGGGGAGTGAGCAGGGAAAGTGCGATGAAATAACAAAATTGCTGCCTAATAATCTATAGAATAATATTGTCAACTAATGGATGATAATAAAATAAAAGCTGTTATTAGGGTAAAACATTATAACAAAAAAATCCAACTTTTATTTGCCGTCCCTCCTCCTTAATGGTCGGGAGCATTTTGAAAGGTAATTTAAACAAGCACATTGTCTCCTTATTGAAACGGCTTCATCTCGCTGGCTGCTGAAAATGGCTTTAACCATCTTTCTGAACAAAAGCATCCTAATAAGACAACAAAAAGCCCAAAGCAATGGCCCCGCGGCAGCCCGGCGCTCTGGCGGGAGCGGGGAGTCCAAGGCGGCTGCTTTCTCCTCGCCTGTAATTAGATGAATTAAAAGGACAAAGTGGCTAATGTAACTGTTGTCCGGGGAGGGGGGACAGCCCCTTTTCATCCCAGCCCATCTCACACAAGAGCCGGTGGGGTGGCCGCGTGTGGGCCGGGCCCGCGGAGAAGAATGTTGGCAGGAGGGAAATTAACAAGCTTAATCTGCTCGGAATCTGCTCCGAGTCACCCAGAAATGGATCTGGGGCGCGCGAGGCCAGCCCTGCCTGCCTCCTTTTATATGCCTCATAAAACCGACAATAAATTAACCGCATTTGCCTCTGCAGCCAGGCTCTGCTAATCAGGGCCCACTATGGATGCGATGCGAGGCAGGGAAGTTACGAGAAAGGCACAAGGACGGGTGCGAGTGACAGACGTGCCAGAAACAGGGGACTAGGTGGGTGTCCTGTCACCAGTGCTGCGTCCATCCTTTGGCCCACTGGGCTCTCGTCAGGGCTCAAGAGATGGCAGGTGTCTTGTATTTGTTTGGCTCCCTGGATTTGAGGCCTGGGATAAAATTCAGGAAAAGCGTCTTTCCAAGCCCTCCACTGCGCCTCATCTTCTTCCTCTGATCCTCAGGAGTTTCGTGGACAGCCCTGGCCTGCTTATACTTGTTCTCAGGCCCCTCAATTCCCTCCCCATAAACTCTCAGCCTCGCCACCACCAGAGCAACATTTCACAGCCTGAAGAACCAGAGGGTCTTCCACACGCCCTTCATTTCCTTTCGGGTCAGAGTTGGGATTTGTACCCCGTTAAATTCCTGGGCCCAGACACCTAGTGTCTCAGCTCCCTGGGGTATGACAGTCTCCCCACTGGCCTTGCGGTGACTCAGAGCAGCCGGGAGGAGCCTGTCTTGACCCTATTGGCAAATCATGACTCTGTTTTATTATAAAAAATAGAAAGCAGCAAATTAAATTCATTAGCTCCAATTACTCAGTGATTCATCGGGCTGGTTAATGAAGCTGCACATTATACTAACAAGATAAAGGCCAAGAATAACGTGGGGTTTGGTGGTCGCAGGCGCACTGGGCTGTGTTGGGCTAGAAAAGCTCCTCAATGGGGTTGGGTGAGGATCTGGGAGGGAGAGCACAGGTTGGGGAGCTAAATCAGGGCTGACCAGACTCCTTCTGGGTGCAGGGGGCAAGCCTGGGTCGTGTGTGTGTGTGTGTGTGTGTGTGTGTGTGTGTGTGTGTGTGTGTGTGTGTGTATTTGGGCAGCGAAGAGACAGGACCAGCTCAGCCAAGATTTCCACGGGGCCAGGTCCTAGGAGCATCAGCTGGAAAAGCCAGGGTCCCCATGTTCCTTGCCATTTCCAAGGCCTTTGCTGGGATGTGGAAGGTTCCCCAGCCAGGATGCAGGTGTATCTAGGAGAACCCAAGAGATCACTGGCATCCAGGGATACAGCCAGAACTTCAGATGCAAGGGGCCGGGGCACTGCCAGCTACCAATCTGGACAGACTTTCATCTGTGAGATGTGCCCCAGTTTGGCATAGCCCTTAGACTTCCACACTGGCCATGTTTTATTTGTCAGTGCTGGTTGGCCACATTTGTGTTCACTGACCTGACACCCCCTCTGCCCCATTGGGGACCCAATTGCCTCACACCACATTTCTGGGTGAAGTGTGAGAACCCCAGAGACCTCAAACTCCTTAGCCCCCATGAATGTTGCTTGTGGAGAAGTTCCATATTATTCCATTTGCTTCTGCTAAGCTCCCAGTATTGGGGTACTGGCTGAAGCTGCTGTGGACAGAGGGATTCCTGGAAGTAGTGAGGTTTGAGATACCCTCCAATAGCCAGGGGAGATGGGCATTAAGTTCATCTAGGCACAGAGTTAAAACATTCATTGGGCTGGGGAGTCTCAGCCCCTCTATAAAAAGGGACCTTGGACCAGAGTGGTAGCACAGTGGTAAGACATTTGCTTGGCACACAACTTATTCAGGACAGAAATGGGTTCAACTCCTGGCATCCCATATGGAGCGATTCCTGAATGCAGAGCCAGGAGTAACCGCTGAGCACCACCAGGTATGGCCCAAAACAAACAAACAAACAAAAAAGGGGCCTTGTAGAGTGCCTTGGTTTTGGGGTGTACCCATCAGGGGCCTTGTTGTCAGCAGGATCTAGAGAGGGAGTGTGAGGTTGTAGGGACATGCCAGCATGTGTCCTTCCACATGTGGGATCTCCCAGCCCTGGTGGTGTGGAAGTGATGTATCTCTCAGGCCCAGAGTCCCGGACTCCCGGGATATGACCCTTCTATGGTGGGTGAATATACCAGCTGCCCTTCAGCACTCTGGGAAGGGGGCTAGGGCCCCAGCAGCAAATCCATTGTGAGGGAAGGACAGTACCAAGATGCCCCCACAAATATGCACACACATAAACACATATACACACATCTGCACACACACGTGTTCTCTCTCTCTCTCTCTCTCTCTCTCTCTCTCTCTCTCTCATTCTTCTTGGGAGTGGCCCTGGTGCTCTCTGTCAGCCTCAGAACTCCCTGACCCAGGGGCTGGAATGATAGCACAGTGGGCAGGGCATTTGCTTTTGCATGTGGCCTATCCAGGACTGACCCAAATACAATCCCTGGCATCCCATATGGTCCCCAAGCCTGCCAAGAGCTCTGAGCACTGAGCCAGTAAAATCTCTGAGCACTGCCAAGTGTGGTCCAACTCCACAAAAATTAAGAAAAAAATCCCCCAAACCAGCCATCATCTATATGCCCAGGCCTTCAAGAATATTCCTGTTCCTCCACAATCAGCCCAGATAATGATGTCCAGGTGGTGCTCAGGGCCCCATGTGGGCGTTGAACAGAAGTTGGCTGCATGCCAGCCAAACACCTTAACCCCTGGACTGCCTTTTTGGCCTTTTGTGTTGTTTCTGGACATATGGGGGTGGCTTGTGATACTTCGAGGACTCTGTCCAGCTCCCTGATCAAGGATCACTCTTAGGGTGCTCTGAGGACCAGGAGGATCTGGGCTTTGTAGCTGGGCCCACATGGTCCCAACTCAGACCTGCCATGTCCACATAGGCCTGAGTCTCTCTCAGAATTCTCTTTACCCCTTGAACTGGTCAGAATCTTACAGAGGTCAAATGGGTTTCAGGGTATCACAAAGAAAACAGGGCAGACCAGCAGTTCTCAGGAACTGGGGAAGGGGGTATTGAAGGTTGTAGTTGCCCCTTTGGAATCCCCACTTCTCAAGACTCATGGCCAGGAGAGTGTCTGGGTGTCTTCAGCCCTGCTGCCCTCTTCCTTGGACCTTGACCCCTGGAGAGCTCATAAAATGCCCCTTCCTGGGGGTTGGAGTGATAGCACAGAGGGGAGGGCATTTGTCTTACAAGCAGCCAACCTGGGTTTGATCCCCAGCATCCTATAGGATCTCCTGAGCCTAACAGGAGTGATCCCTGAGTACAGAACTAGAAGTAATGTCTAAGAGCCACTGGATATGGCCCCCAAACCAGTAGTAGTAGTAGTAATGAAAAGAAGAAGAAGAAGAAAGGAAAATTCCCTTTCTCACCGTACACTCTCAAGACAGAGTGATACTTCTTGGAGTAGCTCCAATTCTTGGAAGAAATGCCACTTTACCAACATAGCCAACCTTGTGCCAGGCTGGAATATGGCAGGACTCTTGTTTCTTGGACCAGAGACCCCTGTGGGGAATGAGCTCCTGTCTCCCACCTCTCCCTCTGGCCACCCTCTCCTCCTTCCCATGCTAGACTGGGCCCCAAGGCCCCAGGAAACAGTGGCCAGTGGGAATGTCCATCACTGCAGGTTGTAGCTCTTGAGGTGTTGCTTGAATTTTCTGATGAACCTGATTTTTCACTTTTAAACGAACTGTTTGGGCTTGGTCTGGACAGAACCTGGGGAAAAGCAATAATTGAGTATTGACCCATCTTTAGCTGTGGACACAGACTGCCCGGTGATTTTCAGAGAGCTGGGCTGTGTCCAGGGGCTAGGTTGGCTGTAAATCTTTCTTGTTCCCTTAACAGAAGCATACACCTGTGCAAGTGTGTAAAAGGAGACATGTGGGATGCTGGGGGGGGCCCTGCTGACCTGCACACAGCCCCCTCATTCCCTGCACTGGGCCAGGAACCCTTTGTTAGGAAGTCTGTACTGGTCTAACCCTCCTGTGTCTAGTTTGAACAGAGAAATCAGGGTACCACCTCTGAGTGTTGGATGGAGGCCAGTGCTGGCCTGGGTCTTGCATCTTGAGGACCCACCAGGGCCTGGCTCTCAAACACAGCTGGACGCAGGGGAAGTAAATGCATGACTCAGGGGAGATGGGGTGTGGGGCATAGGCCAGGTTGGGGGACCCCAGGATTCTGTCACTTTGGGGGCAGGGGCTGGGGTGAGTGAGGTGTATGGGTGTTAACAGGAGGATATGGGCCAGGAGCCTCAGTTTTACCTGGAATCTTCCTTTAGCCCCTTCCTGGAAACCTCTTCAGGAGTTTCCTGGGAGCTATCCATGTCTCCCATGTGGAGAACACCCTGATCTCTTAGTTCTTTAGGGAGCCACTGACAGAGAGAGAGAGAGAGAGAGAGAGAGAGAGAGAGAGAGAGAGAGAGAGAGAGAGAGAGAGAGAGAACAGATGTCAGGAGCTATGGGTTCCATCCCTCTCTTCCTCCTTCCTTCTTTCTTCCCTCCTGCCTCCAAATCCCTTCTTCCTCCCTTTCTCCTCTTTTTTCCTCTTCCTTTTTTCTCCCTTCATCTTTTGCTTTTTCCTTACTCCTTTCCTCTCGTCCTCCTTTCCTTCCTTCTTTCCTCCCTCCCCTCTCTCCCTCCATTTTTCTTCCTCCCTCCCTCCCTTTCTTCCCCTTCCCTCCTTTCCTTTCTTCCTTCCTCCCTTCCTTCCTCCCTCCCTCCCTTCCTTACTCCCTTCCTACCTCTCTCTCCCTCCCTCCCTTCCTTCTTCCCTCCTTCCTCCCTCCCTATCTTCCTTCTTCCTCTCTCCCTCTCTCTTCCTTTTTTCCTCCTTCCTTCCTCTCTTCCTTCCTTTCCCTCCCTTCCTCCCTCCCTCTATCCCTCCCTCAATATCTCCCTTCCTCCTTACCTCCCTCTCTTCCTCCTCCCTCCCTTCCTCCCTCCTTTCCTCCCTTTCTCCTTCCCTCCCTCTCTTCCTCCCTTCTTCCCTCTCCCTCCCTCCCTCCCTCCCTCCCTCCTTCTTCTCTCCCTTCCTTTTCTCCCTCCCTCCCTTCTTTCCCTTCCCTTCTTTCTTCCTTCCCACCCTCCCTTTTTCCTTCCTTTCTTCCTTCTTTCCTTCCTTTCTTCCTTCCCTTCCCTTCCCTACTGTCCTTTTTTGCTCCCTCTCTCCCTCCCTTTCTTTCCTTCCTGAAAGGCCTAAGTGGCTGTGTCTATTCTCTCTATTCTCTGAGCAAGCAAACCGGGGCTCATCTGAGTGTATCCTTTTGTTACCCACCAACCTGGCTCCAATGGCTTTTCAGGGTGATAAACAGGGACAGTGGATCATCAGAGCTGCTGTCCCCCTGCCAGCACTAAATAATTCCAGTAGCTGCTTGATGGGGTAAAGCAATTATGGTGCATTTTTCATTCAATCAACTGAATCAATTAATAGCTTTACTCACAGAAGGACAACAAAAAAACAATCCCCAAAGCCTTCTTGATAAACAGTAAGCAGGCTAGATAGACTGCTTTGAAATCCAACATCGACATGAAATTATCTTCTTATATAATTAACAGCTCCCGGTGACTAAACAGCCTCTGGTGAGAGAGAAACCCTCTAAGTGTGAGCCATGAGAAAGTGCCATTTAGCAAAGCCAAAGGGGTTTGGCCCTGTCTGGGATGTTTCCAGAAGCATTGCTCTTAGGGGTGTGGCCAAAGTTCTGAAGCCCCACCTTGGGGGTGCAGTGTTTACACTTTTGTCAATGAGACCCTGATTTTTAGTCATCATGGGGGTGAAGATAGTATGAATCTAGGAGAAAAACTGAGATGGGGTTTGGGCCACTCCCAGCTATGCCCAGGGCTGACTTCAGGCTCTTTGCTCAGGGACCATTCCTGGTGAGACTCAGGCACCATATGCAGTGCCAAATATGGAACCGAGACTGGCAGTGTGCAGACCACAATATTTAGCCAAGTACTATAGCTCTCTGGACCTGTAGTGGGGAGAAATTGCTGAAGTGGATTTTTTACTTTTATTTATTTTATTTTGTTGTTGTTGTTTTGTTTTGGAGACATACCCAATTTGTGCTCAGGGTTTACTCCTGGCTTTGCACTCAGAGTTGATTTCTGGCAGACTCAGAGGACCCTACAGGATGCCGGGGATTGAATCCGGGTCAGCTCCATGCAAGGCAAGCACCCTCCCCACTGTACTATTGCATTGCACCAGAAAGTGTTTTTCTTAACCAAGAGGGAAATTGTCAAACACATAAATGAAGTCCAGATTGGGGGGCTCACTTGGCCAGGACTTGGGGGTGGGTATTTCTGGATTTGCCAGCGGGACAGGCAAAACAAGCTGCAGCTTTGCTACATGAGAAATTTAGATATGAGCGACATGATGAGACACTGAGGTGCAAGTGACCCAAGTGACAGCCCTGATCCTGGAGTCCCCTTAAAATGGGGGCCTCTGTCAGTGAATCTCAGGAGCCCCATAAGAAAGGGCCTCCCATCCCAGCCTTGTGGAAGGGAGGACACTGGACCCCTGATGTGAGGCCATAGTCACATACCTGCTCCTCACATTCAGCAAATTGTCAAGACCCTTCTCTGCAGGGTGGGGCCATGGGGAGATCAGAACATTCATCTTTTCCCTGCAGGTGTCTGTGGGGGGTATCCCATTCCCTCTTTTCTGGAACAGAAAAGCATGAAGTTGAATCTCCCATTTAGCACCATCGGAGCACCCAGGAAGGATGCAGGGTGCAGCTCCTTTCAAAGTGTGATTAAACAAGGCAAAGAAAGGCAAAGTGCTCAGGGAAGACTCACGTGGCCTCAGAATCAGCAGCATCATTCCCTCCCTATGAGGTAAATCCAATGTGCTAGCCCAGCTCCTCCTCAAGCCTGGGCCCCATTCAGGTGGGAAATGATCTTTCTAGGGACTGCAGCTGCTTCGTTCATCTGGAACCAGCTGGGATCTGGGTGGACATTGTCCAGTGTGGTTAGGCTTTGGATGGACAGAACACTACCTTGGAGTGCTCAGGATCATCCCTTGGCCCGAGGGAAAGGACAGTGGGGATGGCACTTGCCTTGCAAACACAATCTGGGTTTCATCCCTAGAACCCCACCCCTCTGGGTTTCTTGAGCTCTACCAGGAGTGATCCCTGAGCACAGAGCCAGAAGTAAGCTCTGACCTCTGCTAAGAGATGCCTCTCAAAATAAGTCCAAACAATTGAAAACAAGATCTTGGCTGGATTCAACCAGCAACCCCAGGCAAGTGTCTCCAGGAAAATCTGTCTTGAGGGGCCCTTTACATTTACAGCTCCCTGGACCCCGACAGTAGCTGACCCCTGAGGTAGGGCCTGAGGCCTGAGACTGCCCCCCATTCAACCCTACCATTGGCAAGAACTGGCATTTCCATCTGAGCCCGCCCATTGCCACCCGCCCTTCTGTCCCCTCTGGCTCCGCCCTAGGAGAGAGAAAAGAAGAGGCGGATGGAAGGGGGCTTAAGTCATTTTCTATTTTAACTGGCTAAATACAGCCTTAATCTTCATGACCATGGCTATCGGGGCTGGGCTGATGTCTGGGTATCTGTTTAGCGGCTAACAGGTTTAGTTTGATTGTTTTGTCAAAATACAGCAGAAATCAATATATCTCCATAATTCAGTGTTATACCAAGAGGCATTTTTGTGCCATATATAGCAAAAATTGTATTATACTTTGGAGATCATAGGTAATGATGACAAAGTATTCCGTGTTCAATTCTAGCATTAGCGTCTGGTTTGAACAAAGCTTGAAATATGATCCCCAGAGCCAAGAGGCTTTACTATTAAGATCTTTCGCAGTAATTTATGTGACAGAAGATGGGGTTTAGCATAATAAAATGTAATGGGCTCCTCCAATGAAGACGACGAGAGACAATTGAAAACAAGGTAAAAATGGTAAATGGTAAATCTACCTTTATGTTGTTACTTCATTTAATTTTGATTTGTGAGAGAGGCCGAGATAATTCCTCATTTCTTCCCCCTGTCGCCTAATGCCATGGACGGCGTCTCTCAAATGGGGCGGATTGGACACATGGATTGGAAGCGCGCTTTGGTATTTTGTGGGCCTTTGGGGGAATCTCCATCCAGCATGCAGGGTCTGGCCTGTGCCTCTAGCTGATTCTTATGTCCAGGATGCTGTTACCATGCCTGGCTCTCCCGGTCTCCTTTTGCTATGTGCAGGCTTGCTTGTCTAACAAGGTTTATATTTCAGTCAGCCTCTGTGTACAGATGTTACCACACAAGTATGCACCCTAGTGACGCTCAGGCTGAAGAAAATTCCAGGCCCCAAACTAGAAAATTGAATTTACAAACAGAA
Source organism: Suncus etruscus (assembly GCF_024139225.1). NCBI lineage: Eukaryota > Metazoa > Chordata > Mammalia > Eulipotyphla > Soricidae > Suncus > Suncus etruscus. The sequence goes on from NC_064864.1 coordinate 68,230,834, forward strand.
AGAAGAGAGAGACCAGTGGCAGCTTGGCCAATAGCAGCCAGGTTTACCCTATACAGAGGAGCTTCCTCGCAGCCACAGGCTTTGGCTGTTGGTGGAGTTTGGGGGATGTTATCCAAAGGATAAAAGGGCGCAGTTAATGGGGACAGGGACAGAGTCCCCTGGAAGTTCACCTGAGCAACTGAAGTTAATAAACTGGTTTCTCTCATCTCTGACATTCTCTACCTTGGCTGAATTTCAAGTTTCGGAATTCAACCGAGAGATAGGAAAGAAGGTGGGAAAGAAGTTGAACTCAAGGACCCATGGGGTTATGTTTGGAAGAGCCCCCCCCCCACGTTAAGAGCCAGTCCTGCCAGCAGGAAAGAAATAAAATTCAGCTCTTACCCTCAGAATGGCCAAAGCGATTCAGTCAGTAATTTTGGGCAAGTTCCCAAGTGCTACTCACTGGGATCTGAGACCATTGAGCCAGTAAGTTAATGTGAAGATCTGAGGGTGTGTTATTGCTCAGGCCCTGGGCTGCTGGGGACCATACAAACCATCCAACAGTGCTCTGGCCCTCCAGGCCTCATCGGTACTTGCTGGGATTCTATGTGGTCTGGGAACAGGCCTGGGGGTCACACATAGAGCATATTTTCGCCCCTGAGTCATTATCTGGTCCCTGCACATCCATGCCTGCAATCTTCACTTTGGCCCCCAGTGCTCTTCCCACAGGAAAGAGTGCACAGGCCTGGATTTGCTCAGCTTCTCTGGGGTTCAGGTGGGACCCCCAAGGCCAGCAAGTTTGTGGGAGGGTCTGATGGCTCCCAATGATGTGCCCACCTACTTTTGTGCACTTTCTTTCTCCACAGCTCTGCCTGGGTGGCACCTGCCAGAGGGTCACTATTGTCCCCTGTGCAGGAGACACTGCTGTCCCTATGTGACCTGCTCCCAGCCATTTCCTTCTCAAAAGTGTGGGATATCGATTCAGTGGGTTGCTCCCAGGACTCCAGTTGGAAAGGGCCTGACTCTGGGGGTGTGGGCTGGGTCGGCACAGCCCTAGGAATAGAGTCACTCTTTGGCATGGTATTCCACCAAGGAGGAGCCTGTCTGTCTCTCTGGCACCTTGTAGGCCACTACTGGGACCCCATCACCTGCCTGCATTTCCCAAGGGCTGATTGAATGTGGAGTTGTAGGTCTCCCTTTTGCAGCTATCTCAGGAGATGAAGCTTTTCCACTAACCTCTCCCTTTCCCCCTTACTTCCTTTCCCCCCCTCTCCTTTTCTTCCTCCCCACTACCCCACCCATTTCCTATGCCCTCTTTCCCCTTTCTCTTTTTTCCCTTTCTTCCCTTCACTCCTCTTCTCACTTCCCTTTTAGGGAAAAGGAAATGGAAAGGTGCCTTTTCCTTCTCTTCTCTTTTCCCCTTTCCTTTTACTCCTTCTCCTTTATGATTCTGCACAAGCTCATTGCTGACACTTCAAGAGCTATTGGGGCTCTGGAGGAGCCTGGTTGAGTCATTGTGGTTCAGAAAAGGGTGTGTAGGGGCACTGAGAATCCAGGCCATGCCCCCCTTTGGCCCAGTACCAAACGTGGTCCTCCTAACCATTGCCACCACACCCTACAAATTCCATCTCCAGGCAATGCTGAAACGTTTGGTGCCCCTAAGACTTACGTTATTCTGGCATACACATAAACACACACCACATGTGCATGGGCACACATGCCCACATAGTCACATAAAGCATGTGCACATACTCACAAGCACACACATGTACACAATTCATGAGTGTATACAACCTACATGTATGCACACATGACCACATATGACCCAACACACTTATATACACATTTATACACAATGCAGTACATATACGTGCCCACACGGTCACACAAAACACAAAGCATGCACACTCACACACATGTATCTGAGTTTTGGAGTAGATGGCCTCACCCCTTCATCCCAGCAACCAGTCTGTGATTTTTATTTATTGTGAGGACTTGACCTAGCCCCTGCTGGGTACTGAGAAGTTCTGCAATTGGAGGCGCAGGGGAGACCTGTCTTCACACCCAGAGGTGGGGTCCTGTCTGCCTTTGTGGGGCTGAGGCCCAGGGGACCAGGAGGAACTCTGTGGAAGCAGAAGTGTGTGAACTTGTCCTAATCCTTCTGCCTGCCCCTTCTGCCAGCTATAAACTCTCATTTGACCACATTATTGTACTCAGTCACTGCTGGTCCTCCCCCTCCTGCCACAAATGCCTGCAGAATCAAAGCTTGTGTTCTCCAGTAAATGTTTAAAATATTTTGAATATATTGGGGTCTATCTATTTTAGAGGTACAGCATTCACCACCATGCTCACCACCCCAATGTCAAATTCCCCCTGCACTGTCCATTGGATCCTTCTAATGATGTTTGCGTCACATCTCATTTCTGCCTCCAAGATCCAGTTATGAAAGGTCTGGAAGAGTCTGGAATGTTCTGAAAGGTACTGGAAGAGTCTGGAGCAAATTAGTGGAGCCACTAACAGTGAAAGAGCCTGTTTATTTGCATACTCAGCAACCACCTTGCTCTGCCCCAATTATTTATTTTAAAATTATGTGGGCAGTTTCTTCTAGGCAAATTTTTTTTTGTGGGAAAGAGACAGGGATGCCATCTGTCCTCCCTGGGCTAGAATAAAAGACACTGTAGCCCCCAAACCAAAAGAGACCAGGTGTCCCCTAAAAATTCAGTTTTAAATTTAAAATTCAAATTTAAAGGTTTATGAGTTCAAATTTTGTTGCTTCGGTTTCATATTTACTGAATATATTTTCAGGAAAAGCAACTTTAATAAATTTAACTTTCAGATGTGTGTCTATTTCTTCCCAAATATTGTATATTTGGTGTTCTTTTTTTAATAAAATAAAACTGGACACTAAAAAAAAAAAAAGGAAAGGGCCTTCTCAGGAAGCCTCTCCTGAATTTTCCTCTGAGAGTCCCAAGTAACCAGGTTCGGGGAGTTGCGGGGAGGACTAGATTTCATCATCTCTGTGCATCGACAACTCTAAAAGCTCAATTTGACCTTTGAACTCAATTTCTGGAAGGAAGAAGATGTGCTTCATCACCATCACTACCATATTTACCATCAGAACCATAACCACCTTCAAGAGGTGGTTATCATCTTCATCTTCATCATCACCATCATCGCCTTCTCATCATAGGATGACCATGACCATCATCTCTGTAGTAACCACCATCCGCTTACCATCCTCCTACCATCCTCACCATCACAACCATAACCACCTTCACCAGGATCATCTCAATACCATCATCATCATCATCATCATCATCATCATCATCACCTTCCAATCATCCTCACCTTCTCATCATCACTTTTACTGTGACCATCACCAGAATCACCACCACCAGGACCATTGTCACCAGCACAATCACATCACTGTCGTCCCCCCTGCCCCCCGGCTATTTTCATCAGCATCTCAGGGGAGGCTGTGACTTTACTCCCCTAACCAACACCACTCCTGCAAACCCAGCCTTCCTCTCTGCTCCCTTCACTCCCTCCGACGGTTCCTGCACACCTCTAGGACTTGATTACAGCACCATCTACTGGGTACCAGACATTCCGTGTCTCCAGACTGCCCCTGCTCAGGTCATTGAGCTGCTTCTTCCTTTATCTTTATCTTTTTTTTTTTTTTTTTCCTTCTTCCCTCTCCTCTACTTGGCCTCCTAGTGAAAGTCCCAATTGTTAGTTTGAAAAGAGGCCATCAATTAATTCATAAAAGGGAGGCTTTCGAGAATGATAAAAAGTGCACATCCTTGGCCAATAAATACTCCAAAGACCATGGCGGCGCTGACTGCGCTGTGTTCCATAGAATTATTTCCTGGGATCAATAATTCCATCAGTGATGGGGACATGGCCATAATGAATGGCTGTGCGCCGTGGCCATTCTCAGTGCCCTCCTCAGTCCTGTCACTTCGGAGCTGCCCGAGAGCATCACGGGAACGTGCTGGGGCGCTGTGCCACAGGATTAATCATAGTTACCCCAAATTCATATTCCTATAATTTGCCTTCCTCATGCAATCTGGTCCCGAATTGATCAGCATGGATTTCTTGGGGCGCACCAGGCCCCTCTGGCAGCTGGAGGAGAGTGGGAAGGACTCATGCGAGCAGTGGGGAAGGGACAAATTGGATTAGTCATGCTCAGGAAGTAACAAAAAATGGCATTAATGTGTAGTGCAGGACAGGAAACCTAGTAGGGTGCAGGGGCCCTGGTGGGAAAGAGAGAGCAGTGGGTGCTGGGTGCTGGGTGATGGCTCTGAAAGAGCCCGAGAGGCAGAAAGGAAAGAGGGCAGGAACCTGCCTGCTGGCCACCTTTTCCACTGTCCCTGTGGGTCCAGTGGAAATCTATTTGCAAGACCCCTGATGATGTGAGAGATGCAGGGCCAGAGAGATACCCCTCTGGTGAGAGAGGGAGTGCAGACACACCAATCCCTAAATTTGCTGAGCCTGGGTGACTCAGTTCTCACTCTGGTGCAGAGGACGAGTGCAGGGTAGGGCAGGGAAGAGAGGAAGGACTGGGGGAGAAGATGCTGGGCTAGGTGAGGGGGTAACCCAGAGAAGAATCGGAGGTCACAGGCTTTCTGCAGAGACACCCTGTATATGCTATGGGTTGCCCGAGGACAAGTCAGGTGTCTCTATTCCCCATAGAACCCCGATCAACCCCAATTCCTGAGAACCATCCCCAGCTGCTCCCTGAGAGGTTCTGGGGTGCTACTGACTAAGTGCTCCCTCCGGTTACTGAGAAGCTGAGGAATCTGGGTAGGCCTCAGAGAAGCTCAGGGTTCCCCCAAGATGGCCAAGGCCCATCTCTTGCTGGGTCTCACGTTCCTTTGACCAAGGTTTCAGGTATCTCATACATTTTTCTCAACTTGGGATGTCCACTACATCTGGCTGGGGAGACTCCAGGATAAATGTGACCAAGACAAATGTATCAAGGCTGCTTAGGGAGGTTTTATTAGGGACAGCTGTGGCCCAAGCACTTCCAGATCAGGAAGGGGTGGGAGAGGGGGCAGGAAGTGGCCAGCAGTAGGGTGTGGGGGTGCAGGTGTGGTCTCTCTTTAGACCCTCTTGTGTCCAGGCTTCGGTAATGCATGTGGCTCACATCAGCCCCCAGGAATGAGCAGTCTCCATCTGGAGATCAAAGAGGGAAACTTTAATCAAGGTGTGAGTACCCACCAGGCCCCTCCAGAGCCCTAAGCTCAAGGAGGGGATGTTCTGTCTCTTCCTTTCTTGGGTGCCCAGGGAGGTCTCTTCTCTATCTCCTCCACCCCAGGGTTCTGGGGACCAATCCAGCATTGCTTGGGTGGTGGCTTTACTTCGACAGTCACCTGATCTTCTCTGCTGGCAAACTCCCACCACATTGCTCTATTGGAAAGTTCCAGAACCTGTATGGGCACCATAGAGCTTAAGCCTGGGGTACCTCCCTGTGCCAGGGTCTTTACTTTAGTCCTGCCTCTGCAGACTCTGTTTGAAGAAATGCCCTCTATAGGGAGTCTCAGCTGGCACTGCTCAGGCATCTAAATGGACATGTCTGGGTTATAAAGTGCCCCTGTGTCCTTTTCACCAAGATGTCCTGTGTTTGCCAGTGGAACTCAAAGCCAATCTCTTTGTCTACTCTCCTGGCTCTCCAGTGGTAGCTAGGTGGGCCAGGAGGAAGCTTCCAGAGGGTTTGGGATTGGAGGTTTAAACGGGTCCTAAGGTTAACAACCTAAGAGATTGGTGTATGCATCTTACAATGAAGGCACATTTGCATTGCTCTGTTTGGGGTAGAGTTCCTGGAGATAAAATGAGTTATTTTGTGCACTCCATGGTGGAGAAACCATTGTGTGGGGGTAGGGTGATTCTGCTGTGTTGGGTTTGCAGGACTTCTAGAACCAGATAGGCCCTGTATATTCAGAGTTTCCCTATCTGGGCCTGAACCAGGACGTGATGGCAGGAGCAAGCAGAGGCCTCCTTCTCAACAGATACAACTTCTTTCTGTTTACCTCAGACATAGGTCACTGTGTGGGACACTAGGAAGTGCACAAGATCAGAGCAAAGTGACAAGAAGGAAGAGAATTCAAACTGGAGCCATAGCAGAGCAGGGAAGGCGCTTGCCTTGTACACGACTGATCTGGGTTCAATCCCTGGCATCCCAATTTGGTCCCCTGAGCCTACCAGGAGTGATCCCTGAACACAGAGCCAGGAGTAAGCCCTGAGTGCCACTGGGTGAAACTTGCAAACAGTAATAACAAATGATAAAGAAGGGAGGGAATTCCAGGATGGGACTAAATGCAATCCATCGCTTTCAACCATCGAGCCATCACATTTTTCCAGAACGTTCTTCATTTAATAAAGAGGCGCCTTTAAACTCAGGGCTGGAGGGCCTGAATCCCTCCAGCACCAGGTTCCTATGAAATATCCCTCAACATGAAAATATAGACAGTTAGTTTTTTCTTCCAAAGTGAACCACGGTGCACCTTCATTCTGGGTTTATTATGCTTTCTGTATCTCTGCTCATTTTTCACCAGTATTGCATTAAGTATTGATATTGATTTCTTGTAAATGGGACTGAAATAGATGGCCCACAGTTTTTTGTTATTGTTCGGTGGCACTTGTATGTAATTTATTATGGCTGCACAGCTAGCTGCCCCTCTCTGCTAGGGCTTCAGTGCCATGGACCACGCGCTGCCCTCACCCACATTTCTCATTCAAGAGCCAAGATGTAATATAGAAAGCTTCTCTTTCTTCTTTCCCTGGCACCCCTTGTCCCACCCCACCCCATCCCTCTGCCCTTTGATGATTTGGAAAGTTTGAGCAGAGTCTCCCTGGGTGAAGGTCTGCTGTCAGGAAGGATGGTGGGGCTAGCTCAGCTTTTAGAAGCCCCAAGACCTGACTTTGGGGCTGGGTTTTGCTCTTTCCCTCCAGGAGAGCTGGGCTAGACTTGTCCCTCTGTTTCAGGAGACGTCAGATGGACCTCATCTGTGGAAAGATGCACTGGGAGTCCTGCAGCCTTCCAAGACCCCAATGAGTAGGCTGGGCCAGGAGCTATATTCTGAGCATGCATGTGGCTTCTGGGCACTCAGGGAAAGCGTGGGATGGGAGGACCACCTGGAGGAGTCCTGAACTGGCTGGGATGCCCCCAAGGCATGGCAGTAAAGAAATGAACAGCATTGAATGGGGGCAGTATAAGCCTGTCTGGAACAGGGGGAAATGCATCCTGATAAAGGAGGCAACCTTGTCTCTGAAGAGTCCAGGGAGTCCCCAGACAAGGGTGCTGCCCTTTGCCTTGCAGTGCACCCAGAATTTTGCCCTTCCTCAAAGACTCAGCATCCTTTGCTTGTGGGGCTTATGGAGGAGAGTTCTGCTGGTGTATCCAGGCCAGGGCAGGGCAGGGGTGACTTTTGGATGACACATGGTCCAAGGCTTCCCAGACTGACCATGGATGAGGGCAGAGCCTAAATGCTCTAGAGTCTAGACTGTGGACACGTGTGAGTGTGTGTCAGAGTATGGGAGTGCCAGCATGTGAACATGTGTTCATGAGCCCTGCGAACATGTATGTGAACTGTGTGAATATGTGAGTATGAATGGGAACAAATAAGTTATTGTTATTGAGCTCGTGTGACTGTGTGAGCAGGTGTGAACATATCTATGAACCCATGTATGTGAGTACTGAGTATGAGCATGTATGTGAACATGTGAGAGCATAAGTGTGTAACACATGTGAATATGTGTGTGAGCTTTTGAGTGAGCATGGAGCATGAGTGTGTGACCATGTAAGTGTGAGCACCTTCATCTCCAGGGACCCCTTGCTCCCAGATGTAGTGTAGCTGTCTCACACCCATTGGCTTTGCCCCCTGGGTTCTCTCACTCTAGCCTGCAAATCTCTGCCGGCTCTCTCTAAGAGCCTCCTAACCGCATCAGCGTCCCCCGCTTTTTTAAGGAGCTGTGTTAGACTTCCCTGCATTCAGCCGGGGTGAACTTACGTCTACTAATTAGGCCTTGCATCCAGCACAATGGGACTCATGGGCGCTGCTCAAGTGAACACAGACCTTTGCAGCGCCTGTCTCTGCTCAGTGCCAATGAATTTGTCTGATTGCGGCCTCAAGGGCCCTTCTGCAGCCTCTCCTCAGATCTGAGAACCCCCCATTCTTCTCTGACCACTTTAAATAGGTCTCAGAAATCCATTCTTCTGTGCCTGGGCCCTTTCTGAGCAGCCTCTGCTTGGACTGAATTTATAAGGCCTCACATAAACTGGAACATTTCCTAATATGTAGGCCAAAGGCCCAGTCTCTTAAGTCCTGGAGTTTGACCAGATCTCCGTCCTTCACCCCACATCTGTCTGTTATTGTCATCCAGCCATCCATTTATCATCCATCCATCCATCCATCAACCTATCCACCCACCCACTAACCCATCCATTCATCTATCCATCCATCCACCCACCCATCCATTCATCCATCCATCCATCTATTCATCCATCCATCTATCTATCCATTCATCTATCCACCATCTACTGAACTGGCTGGGATGCCCTCATCCATCTACCATCTATCTACCATCCATCTACTACCCAACTATCTTCCCTCTCACTTTCTTCCTCACTCCCTCCTTCGCCTCCATCTACCTTTCCATCTGTCTGCATATTTTCCCCCTATCCTCTACATATCCATCCACCCACCTTCCCACCTGCTCATCAGACACTGTGGCTGGAGTACCCCATTTGGAAACTGACTCAATTCCACAGTGGACTGGGGTGGACCAGCTTGCGAGAACTACTGGTTAAATTTTCCGTAATTTTTTGCCATCTGGTTTTTAAGCACAGTCATTATTAAAAATTAAATTATATAGACTTACAATTCAATAAATTCTTTTTAAAGTGAAGGTAATCAGAACTAGAAACTCATTAGCTAATTCCTTGCCAGCATTTTTCTATTTGTTCCTATTTTCCTATTTGTGAAGGCTGGTGAACACAGGCTTCAGGTTTTGTAGGTGCTGCAATCTCTGTCCCAACTACTCTAGACCCTGATATCCAACCAAGCAATTGTGCCATAGCAGAAGGCAGTGGGCAAGGGTGCATTTTAGTGGAGTTTAGCTGGCAGGGCAGGATACCCTGGAAAGGATCCTATGGTGCTACGGGTTGCTAAGCCCTGGTGCTGTTTCTTATGGTGACCGTGTGCCGAAGTGCATGTGTTCAGCCCACCTCAATGCTCCAACTCCTCTCTCACCAACCTCCAGTTGGTAGCTTGGAGTCAGCCTCAGCTGGAACGTTTATACCACAACAATGGACAGTGAGTCATCAGTGCTTTCCTTTCAGAGTGAGGAGCTAATAAAACCTAGGTCATCTTCCACTATGTAGAAGAAGTAAGGAGGAGGAGAAGGAAGGTGGGCAAGGGAGGGAGACAGAGGGAGAAGAAGGGAGGAGGGAAGGGAGGAAATGAGGAGGAGGTGGGAGGAGGAGGGAGAACATAGAACATTTATATTCTCAGCATATGTTATGTTGGGATCAGACTAGAATCAGCTGTGTGCAAGACAAACCCTTTAACCACTCTACTATCTATGGAGTGGGTGCTCAGGGATCACTTCTGGTGGGCTTGAGGGGACCATATTGGGTGCTGAGGACTGAATCTGGGTCATTCACATGCAAGGCAAATTCTATACTGCTATTGCTCTGGTCCCATGATACAGATATTTTAAAGTCAGTGAGTCTTGTCTAGGAATTTAATTCACTTGTGTTAAAAAATATTCCCTTAAATTTAGTTGCCAGATTTAGGGGTGGTGAGGTAATTGAGTTAGATCTAAATTTCTGTGGTCAAAAGACAATTTATTTTTATTTTTACTTTTTTTTGGTGGTCATAGTCATTGCTAGTTGTTTTTTTTTTTGTTTTTGTTTTTATTGTGGTCAAAGTGAATTGCAATTCTTTCACAGTAATATTTGAGGCACAGAGTGACAATGAATGAGGGACATTCTCCCCACCAGTGTTGTCCTCCCTCCACCCCTGTTCCCAGCATGCATCCCACATCTCCCTCCTTTACCCCTGTTTTGCTAGTGCAACTGTTACTCCTGTACAGCTTGTTGTAGATTGCGTATCGATTCTGTTGTCGTTGACTTTGGATTTGGTATTCATGTCTGATCAGTTTTTATTTCCACCAAATGAACATTCGACTGTCTGGTCTTGGTACCATGAAGGAGGGGGAGAGGAAAGGCAAACAAAAAAAGAAAAAAACTAGGAGGAATTCATTGAAGTATTACAAATATTCATTTAGAAGAAGGAAGAGAAAAAGAAGAAAAGGGTAGCAAAACAAAACAAAAACAAAAAATAATGAGGGAGTAACTACAAAAGTACAAAAAGATTGAACAAAGACTATACCAAAACCCAAACTATCAGCTACTAGAAAAAGAAGAGAAAAACAAAAGAAAATCAAAAAAGCAAGACAAGAAACTTCTTTTTTTTTTTTTTTGGTTTTTGGGCCACACCCGGCGGTGCTCAGGGGTTATTCCTGGCTGTCTGCTCAGAAATAGCTCCTGGCAGGCACGGGGGACCATATGGGACACCGGGATTCGAACCAACCACCTTTGGTCCTGGATCGGCTGCTTGCAAGGCAGACGCTGCTGTGCTATCTCTCCGGCCCGACAAGAAACTTCTTTAAGGGCCTGGAGAGATAGCACAGTGGCGTTTGCCTTGCAAGCAGCCGATCCAGGACCAAAGGTGTCCCATATGGTCCCCAGTGCCTGCCAGGAGCTATTTCTGAGCAGATAGCCAGGAATAACCCCTGAGTGCCGCCGGGTGTGGCCCAAAAACCAAAAAAAAAAAAAATAAACTTCTTTAAAAAGGGGGGTTGTGTTTCTTCTTCTTCTTCTTCTTCTTCTTCTTCTTCTTCTTCTTCTTCTTCTTCTTCTTCTTCTTCTTCTTCTTCTTCTTCTTCTTCTTCTTCTTTCTGCATAGGCATGGTAAATATTGGGGAAATTGGCCTAAGATATACAGGATTTCTCTGCCCTTGAAGCATACTGTCATGAGAACAACTCCATGCTCACTCATTTACACACTCCACGGTCCTTTCCAGTTCCCCAGGGAACTTTCCACTCAGATGTGGATGATGACATACCACCTCTGTAGCTGGAGATCGTGTTGTTGCATAGGTCATAGGGTGAAGGCTAGGAGAGAGTTTTTCTTTATGGTTCTAGGAGTTCTGTTTCATCACTGTTGTTGTTATCAGTCTTCTGTAATCAGTGGTCTTGGTTTTTTTTTTGGAACCTAGGACAGAGGCTAGTTCAGCATAGTTCTAGAAGTTCTGCTCAGTCACAGTTGTCAAAGTTGGACCTCTGAAATTAGAGATCTTGGTTTTTGTACTGATCCTAGGCCGAGGCCTAAGCTAGGAATTTCCTCATTGGTCCCTTGATAGGTTCTGTCCAGACCATATTAGTCAAAGTCAGTCTTCTGTAGATAGCGATTTTGGTTTTTGCTTAGGGCAAAGGATGACATGCCTCCCGGTTGCATCTTACCATTAGGTGATGAGATGGGGCAGCCCTCTTTTAGCTCAAGTTGTTGCCATTTTCTCATGTCAGGATGTCATGTTAAAACTGGTGCAAGTTGGAGCTGGGACAGCATTCAGAGTTTCCCCAGCGGAGTTTGACTCCTGGTGCTGTTGCTGGGACCTATGTTGGTTCCACACTTGGGATCTGGGGTTCTGGGTTGGATGGTTGCTGTCCAATCACGTGGAGTCCAAGTTGGAAAGACAACCTTTTTAAAGTAAAACAATGATTCAAATATTGTATGTGTTAAACTTTAATTAAGTCTGTTTATTTGAAAGTCAAATTGAACTGGGCCCCTGAATTTTCTCTGATAGCCTAATTAAAATAGAGTGAGCCACACCTTTTGGATTTGGATACAAAGATTAATCATTTCCCCCCATTTTGGGAGAGTGCAGTGTTTGGAGAAGCTCACAGGGAGGGTATCAACCCGGGGTTCCCACATCTGAATCATGCACCCTGCCTATGGGCCCCTTGGAGCACATGTCCTTCTGGCCCAGATCCCTGGTCCAGGATTGGAACCTGAGTCTGCCTGCTTTCCCTCTTCAACGGGGTTCAGGTGGGTTCTCTCCACCAGTGGGGAGAGGGTTGGCTGGACCCTTGGTGCAGGGGGGATGACAGGACATTAATTCCCAGAAAGTCCATGGCTTCAGTGGAGCTTCCACGATCCAGGACTGTGAGTTCCCACTTAGAATGTTCTTTTCTGGATAGAGATAACAGGATAAAAGGCACCTCACCTGCGTCCTTGAAACGAGGAGGAACAATAAGGTGCTCGAGCTACGAGCCAGGGCCAGACCCATTTTGTATAGATGAGGAGAGACGTAGGCACAAGAACTGAAATCAAGGGGCTGTTTCCTCTCCTGCTTCAATGTGGTGGCTGGGGCCGGGGGGGGGGGGGCGGGGGGGGGGGGGAGGGCAGGGCAACAGGAAAAGGCTCTCCAATTGGAGACAGGGTGCATCTGCCCAGAGTCATTTTGTGAAAAGCAGCACAAACATGCTGTGCTGACACAGGGGCCACTGTTGTGGCTGACACTGTCCATCGGAGTCCAAAAGGCCGCTCTTGATATCTCCTGTCCGCACAGTCACACCTGACTAGTGGGTGAGGGGTCATTTCTCTCCTGGGGCAAACTGCTGTCCTGCACAAAAGGGCTACTGGTGGTGTCAGTGATTTCTGCTGGCATGTTCTATCAGAGGTTCATGCTGGTCATTTCTTGTTAGTGGTTCATGCTGTCTTATTAGTGGTTCCTGTTGTCCTTACAGTGGTTCATGATGTCCTGTTAGGTCATTTTCTGTCAACGGCTCCTGCTGGCATGTCAGTAGTTCATATTGGCCATTTCTTGTTAGCAGTTCACGCTGTCCTGATAGTGGTTCCTGCTGGTATATCCTGTCAGAGGTCCCTGCTATCTTGTCAGTGGTTCCTGGTGTCCTGACAGTAGTTCATAATGTCCTGTCAGTAGTTACTGCTGGCATGTTTTGTCAGTGGTTCGTGTTAGTACTGGTGTGTCCTGTCACTGGCTCATGCTGGTGTGTCCTATCAATGGCTTCATGTCATGAAATGTCATGAATGTCAATGCATTCATCCAGGAAAGATACTGGAAGCTTTTTCTTTAGGCTTCATTCCTGTAGCTTTCCATTCAATACTGTGGTTTAGGGTTAAGGCATTTAGCATTATTAACAAGTCACTCACTGGGTTTGATGAGCAGCCAGACTAGAAACCTCAAGACATCATCTCAAAATGATCCAGCCTGCATTTGTTCAACTCAAAACACAAACACTTATTGTTTGCTTTTGCAAACAAATCTTGCTCTTTGAAATGGATCTATTCATGATACAAAACCAAATTTTCAGGTGCCATAAGATGCAAACATTCAGAGAGTGACAAAAGGATGACCGCAACACTCAAAGGACCTAAAAGAACATTGACAAACACCCACTCCATGGAAATACTGAATAACCAGAAAAATACTGGTAGGCTTTCAGAGCCCATGCAAGACCAAGGAAAACCATTTTTCACTGGAGAAAGAGGAAAGCTGTCCCTTTTCTTGTCTGGCCAGGCCCTGAGATAAGCAGATGAAGACAAGAAAAGGTCTGTAGGCCAAACCACATTGTTGGAAGTTGTTATTATCTGTTTTTCAGGTAAATAACACCAAACCAATATGAGTAGAAGCCAGGAAGGCATTATTAATGGTGTTTTTTTTTTCATTATGAGGCCAGAACAATTCCCTAATTGCTAGCAGATTCTAGGAAATGCCTTATTTGTAAACAGTGGTTCGCCAAAAAAGTCATTAGCACAATGAACAGGCAATGATTAAGAGTGAGTGCCTGCAATTAGGAAATGTTCGAGGAATAGCAGGAATGTTTCTCAAGGGCCAATGACTCTCATAAATGGTGAGCTCACCCCCTCTCCTTTTAGACACCCCCAGGTTCCCACCCTTCATCACCCACTTTAAAACTAGAAATAGAGTCTAAAGCTAACTCATCCTTATAACTGAATAATACAGAATTTAATACAGAAAAGAACAGTAGAGTCAAGATCTCCTGTGGGGGTAGTTCTGGAGTTCGCTGACTGGTTGGTTTCCCAGGGGTTGCTGCCTGCAGTTCACTTTCAGCCATTTGCACTTTACGGGTGTTAGCCTGTTTGTGTTCATGTTTGTGTTTGTGATGACCTGGAATGGATAGGTGGGCAGCAAGGTGCATTGCACAAAAAACCAAAGTCAAGGAAAAAAGTGCATTTCAACCAGGGGTTGTTGAACAGACTCTTGGAACTTACTGAGCCAGCCAAGCTTCTAGCCCTCTTGGCTGCTTTTCCTGCCATTTTTATTAGCCAGAATTTGACATAAGTCACCTGAGGGCCAGGGTTAACACAATTCATCAGAAAGTAAAAAGTGATTTTACTGGTGTATGACAACAATCTCCCAAACCCTACCTATTTGAGAAGAAGCACTAATTGATGTTTCAACCATTTCCTTTTCCCTTTTTTATGTTTAGTTCATGGCTGACCTTATGTTCTATATCCTGTTGCATGCCCTGAGTTCTTTCTTCGCAACAACATTACAGACCCGTTTCTTCTGGGATAAAGGCTTTCTGTGATGCTGTTCTTTGGGAAAACCATATTCATGGATAGAAGCAGTATTCCCACATATAGACTAGTCATGATTTATTTAATCATTCCCCTTATCATGAGACTTTAAAAGATTCCAATTGTCCCCAAATATAAATAATGTTGCAAAGGGTATCTTTGTGTGTGTATCGATTTTTTTTTTTTTGGTTTTTGGGCCACACCCGGCGTTGCTCAGGGGTTACTCCTGGCTGTCTGCTCAGAAATAGCTTCTGCCAGGCACAGGGGACCATATGGGACACCGGGATTCGAACCAACCACCTTTGGTCCTGGATCGGCTGCTTGCAAGGCAAACACCACTGTGCTATCTCTCCGGGCCCGTGTATCAATTTTTTATCAAAAAGTTTTATTTAGGCAACGTGATATTGCTAATAATGTCAGGAAGGCAATGTTGGTTTACCAAGCTCACTCCTACTGTCTCTTTATGTCTCTATGGTCTCCCTCCATCCCCCACTTCGAAAGCTCATTTTAGTTTGAACAGTCCTTCACTACATAGTCTTCACTACAGGAAGAGCAAGACCTTCACATTGCCTTAGCAACAGGTCGATGGACAGCCTCCTTGTTGCCATGGCAGCAGGGCCATGCTCAGCTCCCTATTGGGCAAGAAGGAGGGAGGTCCAACATCTGTGTTGCCTTAGCAACGGAATGGGAAGGGCTCAAGGGCAGAGGGACTGGTTGCAGGGAAACCAGAGGCCCTTATAAGGATCTCATTTGGCCCTTAGCTCCTCTATAGGACCTCTCCCCTGCAGGACCTCTGCAGTGTTGTTTCCCCATTTTGTGGCTTCTGTGAAACTCTGAACCTGGGCTACAGTTGGAATCTGGATAGGCAGACGGGCTGTGTGGGAGCCTACAGAGACCCACTTTTCTTTGGGGAGAATGAGCCAGAGCCTGGGCCTTTAAAGGGAAGACACTTGGCCACCTGCCCAGTGGGGAGAAAAGGGACAGTGAAGTCCAGGAAAGACTTAGGCCCAACCCATGTTTGCTTCATTCTGGGCTGAGCTTTTCCTTCTACAGGATACGCAGGGTTTGAAACCGGAGGTGGCTGCAGTGGTTGGCCTGGTACTGAGGATGCTGTTGCATGTGCAATTTCAAGGGGTGTCTCCTCTGAGAACGGGGGCATGCGGCCTCTGTGGGGAGCAGTGAGCTTGGCCACAGGGTCCTCGTGGGAGTCTAGGTAGTTAAAGGTAAGACAAGCACTCTAGCAGCATTTGGACTCCTTTGGAGCTGTGAGTAGCTTGTCCCTGGGCGGGGCCACCTTCTTGGCTTGTAAGATCCCCCCTCCCATGCTCCTAGGACCCAAGCAAGAGAATAGAGATGGGGGACCAGATGCCTGGAGGTGATGGGAGGAACCCTGAAGGGGGAGCAAGTGTGAACATCCAGGACAGCCTGAGAACTTTAAGGTTCCTGAAAGTTGCCTGGTGCTGAGTCCTGGGTGGGAAACTGAGGGGAGCAAGTGTGGACGAGGGGACAAAGTAGAAATGGAGTCCTGGAACCACCTAAGCGTGTCCCACCCTGACCGAGGAAGGTGAGAGAGGAAGACATTGTCTATCCACCGATGACCCATTCGCTTTCACAGCTCCAAGTCCTCTGACTCAGAAGCTTCCAAGGCTCAATGAAATTTCTTTTCTTTTCTTTTCTATTTTTTTGGTTTTTGGACCACACCCATTTGATGCTCAGGGGTCACTCCTGACTATGCGCTCAGAAATTGCTCCTGGCTTGGGGGGACCATATGGGACCATATGGGACGCTGGGGGATCTAACCGAGGTCCGTCCTACACTACCGCTTGCAAGGCAGACACCTTACCTCTCGCGCCACCTCCCCGGCCCCGGCTCAATGAAATTTCTGTTCTTCCCTGAGCCAACCCGAAATCACAGTGTCTGAGTATCATGGCCCTTCCTCCTTCCTTCCTTCCTTCCTTCCTTCCTTCCTTCCTTCCTTCCTTCCTTCCTTCCTTCCTTCCTTCCTTCCTTCCTTCCTTCCTTCCTTCCCTCATCTTTCTTTTTTCTTTCTTCTTTCTTTCTCTTTCTCTTCCTTCCTTCCTTCCTTCCTTCCTTCCTTCCTTCCTTCCTTCCTTCCTTCTTCCTTTCTTTTTTCTTTCTACTTTTTTCTTTTTTTCCCTCCCATCTCTCTTCTTTTTTTCTTTTCTTCCTTTCTTTTTCTTTTTTTCTCTTATTGTTTTTGACCCATACCCCACAGTGTCCAGAGCTCTTGATTCTGTACTCAGGGATCCCTCCTGGTGGATTTGGGGACTATATGGGATGCAGAAGCTTGACTCTAGGTCAGCCACATGCAAGACAAGTGCCCTCCCTACTGTGCTGTCTCTCCTACCCCTAGGTGACAAGTGACTTTTCCCTTGCTGTATTTGAACCCTGCTTCCCATGATGTCCCCCGTTACAACTCCCACAGTACCTGTGGGGCCCCATATCTCCATGCCTGTCTGTACTCACCCCTTCTTTATAGCAGCTATGAGAATGTGTTCCATAACTGACATCTCCTAGTTTAGACAGAACCTACCTATGGCGTTTACCCGCTCATGGGGCTGAGCATCTTTCCTCCACCTAACTCCAAAGCGATTCTTTACTCCAGGAACACCTATGCTGTAAAGCCCCCCCAGAGTTGTGTAGTCGACACTCCCACTTCTGTGGAACCTTTCTGGCCCTCTTCTGGCTAAGGGGAGCACAGTTGACCTTAGTGTCTGGTATTTTTTACACAACAGCTGCCCCAGGTTCATTCATGTTGAAATAGGGGCCAATGTGCCAAGTCCTTTAAAACCGAAATGTTCCATGGTCAGGGTCCAGGGCTCCTTCCACCTTTCACCAGGGAGCACAGTGCTGCTGGGAACATTCTTTGAATGCTTTTTTAGACTCACAAAATCAGAGAAATGAGAGGCCTCAGGCCTGCCAGCCTGTCCCAGCAGCCTCTAGGGCAAGGTTGATGCAAAAAGGGTTCTCGGCTTCCTCTAAATAGCGTCAAATGGCCACACTCGGGGGGCCAGGGGGGTGTCTCTGTAGGACTCTCTCTGACCCATAAAATCCCACCCTGAGGTTTCTTAAGAAATTACTAAGTAATTGAAGCCATAACTTTCAAGACCTAAATATATCTTTGCCTCACACCTCCAACACAGTGCCCATAACTCCTGTGTAGCTTTATTGGTTCCTGGGAATGAGATGCCTGTCCTTTCCCAGGGTCTGCAAGAGTCAGGTATGGGGGAGAAAGACCAGTCTGTGGAGACTCACAAACAGGGAGGGAAGAACTGTTCTTGAAAATGTTCTGAGCATTAACCCAGAAAACACAAAACCAAATGCCCCGAGGGGCCAGTGAGGAGTACATGGGTGAAGGTGCATGTGAAATCTTTGTCCCATCCCCAGCACCAAATGTGGTCTCCAGAGCATCACCAGGTGTGACCTTGGTGGTTTCCAAACCTGGGAGGTGAATGAAAGAAACCTAGATCTCAACTTTTGCATTGACCCATAAACCTGGAGTGCTGAGAATCTCAGGGGGTTAGAGAAGACTTATCAGTACTAATATCTTCTGAACCCCACATAAAAAAATAAAGCAAAAAAATGACCAACCCAACTCCAGCTCCCACCATCCCCTGGCCCTGCAGAGTTCGGGGCTCTGCAGGCATCTGAAGGCTGGTTTGACTCCGAGGTTGGAGCACCTTGGAATGAAGGAGCCACAAGTCCTTCCAGAACCTTCTGTGGCCCCTAATTTAAATTCTGCTTCCATGCTTCAGCACTGCTTCTTCCAAAATTGTCACCTCTCTGAATTCAGTCCCCTTTTAAGCACCCCTATATGCTGTCCCCTGTGGAAGTCCAAAGAGTATAACATTTCAGCATTTCAGAAACCAGGAGACCTTCATGGCTACAACCAAGCGGTCGGGAGAAGAAAGGGCCATGTTTGCTGCCATGTTTGAATCAACAAGCCTCCTTGGAGCAGTGTGCAGGCAGCAGAGGGCTCAAGGGCCACTCCTCACTTCCTGCCCCTAGATGGGCACAGGGAATTCAGCCCAAAGGCTCAGGGAGGAATGCACCTGCCTCGGACTTGACAAAGAGGAGGTTTTGTAGAAGGGCCCAGAAATGGGCTTGGAGCTGGTGTGAATTCTTCAAGCGTGCATAAAGGACTCATGTGACCCATGTCACCAGCCTCAGATACCCCAGGAACCAAAGGGGCTGGTGTTTGTTAGTGTCTAGAGAGGGGGAATTTCCATATCCTAAGCAGAATTTTCACAGCTGGTGCAAGTAGCTGCAGAATATGTCATGTAGTGTTGAAATAAAAATAATAATAATAGGGGCTTGGAGAGATAGCACAGCAGCATTTGCCTTGCAAGCAGCTGATCCAGGACCAAAGGTGGTTGGTTCAAATCCCGGTGTCCCATATGGTCCCCCGTGCCTGCCAGGAGCTATTTCTGAGCAGACAGCCAGGAATGACCCCTGAGCACCGCCAGGTGTGACCCAAAAACAAACAAACAAACAAAAAATAACAACAACAACAGTGATTTCTTGCTTGCACTCACTGACATTGGGCAGAACCTGGAAAATGGAATGATGGCCTGAATGGCTGCAGAGAAGGACAAGTTTCATCTCAGTTGGGGTTCAAGCAGGCAGGCTTCTCTGACAGGTCCAGAAGAAAGGTTGTCTGCCTGCCGCCCACAGATCTCTACCACAATACACATACAAATTCCAGGGAGCTCTTCCAACTAAGAGACCCTGCAGAGTAGCAGTGCTGTGAGCTGTGATGGGGACATGCTGGGAATTCTTACTTGGACCCTCTACAGACATACTCAGGGCCTCTCTCTGACTGCTGAGTCTCATTTGTTTTTGTTTTTGCCTTATTGGGGGCCACACCTGGTGGCTCTTAGGGGTCATTCCTGGTTCTGTGCTCAGAAATTATTCCTGGCAGACTTAGGGGCTCCTATGGGATGCTGGTTTCTAGCCTGGTTCTACTGCATGCACGACAAACACCCTCCCTGCTGTGTTATAGCTCCAGCCCCTGCCATGTCTCCTATGTTAGAGGCCTAGATGGGTGTGAGGCTGGCATTGGGATGGGCTAACGTGTGCTATTGGGTGCACTTAGCCAAGTCTGCTGTGCCTCCAGAGGAGATTCCCACTGGGAAGGAGCCCTAGAACTGATCAATGGAAAAAATATGAGGTCTGAGAAAGGCTAAGAATCAGGGTATTTGGTCAGGGCTGTGGCTCAGAAAAGAGCACCTGTCTTGTAGGTGGGGCCTGTGGGTGCAATCGGTAGCTCTTCAGAGTGACAGAAAATCCGGGGTCCCCATACCCCCTCCAAGTGCCAGTTCTAGGTGGCAGGAGGTGGAAGAGGGAGGAGGCAAGAGTCCTCTTGCCTTTTCTTCCTAAGGATTAAAAGCTGGGTGCCAGGAGGGAAGCTGGGTACCAGTCAGCACTCCCTAGTTCCTCTCCTACAGAGAGATGCCTCCTTGCTGGGTCAGAGATGACAAATGTGACTGGGGAGCCATAAATACCTGCGTTGGGAAGAGACAGACAGGGAACAGTCATTCCAGTGACAAAGAGTCCAGACTGGAGCATCCCTGCCTAAAAATGATTGCACTGGTTAAGGCTGGAATAAAGGCGAAGGGAGAGAGCCTGGTGGGGAGGGGGCAACCAGGCTTCTAGTAGCTTCTCTTGCAAGGCCTGGGGGTTGTCTAGAGCTGGAGTTCTTCCGCCTGGGATCTGTTCTTCCAGGGGGTGCTGGGCTACATACAGCATTTGCCCCTGAAGGGAAAGGTGGGGTCAACTGCTAAAATTCTGGGACACCATTGGAGAGGAGTGAGGGACAGAAAAACACTTCTGGTTTTTGATAAATGCTGTCTTCATGGAGTCCTTCCTGCCTGAACCCCCATTTTACAACCCACATCCAGGGGCAAAGCCTGGCACACATTTTCCCCGATCTATGTCATCACATACACATCTTGTTTTCACATAGAAGTTTAGGCAAGTAAATGGTTCCTTCCATTTCTCCCTTGGCCAGATACTTTCCAGCTTTTCTTGAGAGAGAGAGAGAGAGAGAGAGAGAGAGAGAGAGAGAGAGAGAGAGAGAGAGAGAGAGAGAGAGGACAACTTAAGGTGATGCTTATGATACCTTACCTACGCAGGAAAGCCTCGACCGGTTTTTGTTTGGAAAAATTGAAAATAAAATTATGGAGAGAATGCTTGATTTGATGCTCTGTTTATGGGAAATTCATTTTATTTGACTTTTTTATTTGTAATATCAACTCCAGAGCAGAGAGCACTTTGCCAGGTGGCCCTTGCGGAGCCGCTGCTGTGAATTATTAATGCCAGGCTGTTGATATATTGTCAGCCTTGTACATACATCCTATGAAAATGAGTTTTACAGTAGGTTGGGATTTATAACAAAACTTGACATATGCATCTAATTCACCTCCCCCAGTCCTGTCAGTTTTAGGCTCATACATAATTGATACTCGGGGCTGGAAGTTCAGCTACTGTTAGTACTTCAGCTGTTAAATTTCAGCAGCATAATGGATGAATATTTGTTTATAATTTCTGTACATGGTGCCCATGTCAGCTCCCGGGTCTCATTTGCATAGGTAGATTGAGGTGTTGGGAGCATAATGAGCGCATGAAGATGACGAATTGTTTGCCGGATGCCGCGGCGGTTCTGTAAATGTTTGATTAGTTCTGAATGGATTACTGTTAGATTAGCTGGTTCAGAGGTCGGCGCGAGCAGCTCTTTGCTCCCAGAGCTTTGGTGATCCCTGGCTGACAGATTTTAAAATTCATTCCCCGAGATCAGCCATGCCAAGGCGAGGGGCTGTTCCGGGCAAGCAGATGCCTCAGCATTAAACATAGGGTTTCTTGGTTTGGGCGCGCAGCAGCAACTGCAGATGGGCAGGGCTGTGTGCGTGGGAGGAAACTTAGGGTTCCAAAGGAAATAAGCTGACGTGCCGCACCCTGCGGGAAAGGGGCTCAGCTCCCTTGGGTTGGCACTTAGGTGGTGAAAGAGCTCAAGTTCTCAGAAGACGGGGACGCACTGTCTTACGTGGCTTCTCCCTTTGGTTACCAGGACCATGGTCTGCATATGTCTTGGAAGTTCTCAAGCCAGAGACCTGTAGGCAGCTGGGCTTCTCTCATTTGTGCCTCCAGAGGTGATGAGATCCTGGAACGTGGGCAGGGCTATGGGATCTCAGAATCTATATCTGGATGGAAATTTGCGTCCGTTGAGCAGGTGGTTCCTGGAAGATCCCTGAACTTTACAGAGGAACAAACCTCAGAGCATGAGGGCAAACACGAATAGGGTCAAGTACACATTGCAGATGTGTGCACTGCACACACTTACAAGCGTGAAGCTGTACCTATGTGATCACAGACATGCATGTATAAGCACACAGGCACAACACATACCTGTATCAGCATTGTTGTGAGCATCTGTGCAAGCACAGGCATGCTCAATACCACACACATGTGCGTTGTGTATACATGTAGGGGCATGCACGCACACATGAATGTGTCTGAAAGTACATGGGTAGTGCTTGAACAGTTTGCTTGTGCGTATGTGTTGCACACATGGACACACAAATGAATGACACACATGTATGTGTGAGCATGCACATGTATGCGAGCATATACAAGGTCAAGAAACCTGTACAATGCAAGCACACACATGTCCAAGCACCAAGTTCATTGCCCATATGTATACCCATGTGAGCACCCATGTGTACATGTGTGTAGATGTGCTTGTGACTGCGCCTATGTCAATCAAAGAAAGCGAAGAAGCAGCTGACTTTGTCCTGTTTTCCTCGTGCAAAGTTTTCCAGCAGGAAGACCGAAGTGGGTATGAGACTGGTACCTCCTGCCCAGTCTGGAGATCATGGCAGAGGGAGCCTCTTGGCATCTTGTGTTCCTTAGGGACTGAGTGAACAACCCATAGACCACCCATCCCATTCTTTCCTGACCCTCTTCTTGAACCCCCACCCCTAACTTTCCCCGCTCCTCCGACCCCTTCCCTGGCACTGGCCCCACCAACGGAGGTAACTGGGCCTTAATGAAAAGATTTAGTGCTGGCAGCCAGAGAGGACCGAGTTCCGGTGAGCTCTCGAACTATATTTCTCCAGTCCCACAGCCGGGTCCTCAGCTTGTCTGGCAATCATGTTAGTGATTATATGGGTAATGAAACACGTGCTCTTTTTGTCTGCGCCTCTGATTAATCTGCCTTCTCTTTAGCCTTGATTTATGACGTTCAACTCTGGAGGTGAACGCTGGCCCATCAGTTCCATAGCTTATTACCGACGCAGGGGCTGCTAAATGCCTCGGAGGCTCGAATTGTTTCTTGACAGCCAGGCTTCTTGCTACATTCCCTCCAATCTGTTTTGGTTCCTGGTGTGACCTTTCCTACAGTAAAATACATTAGTTGAATAGCACAGTCTCATTAAAAGAGTGAATTAACCGAAGAGTCTTTTTAACTAAATGACAGCCAAAGGACTGCGAGCTAATGGCCACGAGCGGTTGGAAACTTAACTCATGAATCAGCCCTGTTAATGCTGCCTTCTGCCTGGGAGCGCAGAGGGGACGCGTGCGCGGCCGGCTCCAGCGTGGAGAAGAAAAGCTCATTACTTTTCTCCTGATGGGAGAGAAAGAGTGAGCGAGCAATAATCAAGCTTGAATTTTTCAATACGGTTAAAAATGGGGCTGATGGAGAGCGCCAGGGAGAGGGGCAGTGGGCCCAGGCCGGCATCCGGCCCCGCGGAATTAGCAAGACTATAGATCATGCGATCTAATTAAATCAACCCGGAGAATGAAATTAGTTTTCTGTGAGTGAAATGGCCGCGGAAAGAGCTCTATTAAATGAACTGGAGAGCATTAATTAAATAATTCACAGTGAGGGATTTTGCATTTATACAAAAATTGTGCGTTTAATTGTCCATGCTGTATTACAGAGCTGGCCTTATGTTAACAAGGTGTGAGATACTGGCTCATTGGAACAGATCAGAACTGCTTAGTACAAATGCAGTTTGCGAAGTTTGGGGGTGGGGTGGGACCCGAAGAACCCTTAAAAAGGAACTTGGGGGACTCCTGGCCTGATTCCTGCCTGAGTTGCCTGGCAAGATGTTTATTGGCTGTTGGTTGACTGGTTGGTTACTTTTCATCCAACAATGTTGGATTCTGTGCTGGTCCCTTGTCATCCAGAGAGATTCCTGGTGGCTTGGAGGTGCTATTTTCTTGGGGTTTTGAGGGCTTCTTTAGGGTTGACCTCCTGGGTCTTCCTGCATTTGGAAGTTTGACAACTACATGGGACATTTTAGCCCATGTAACTATGGTTATGGGCAAATCCATTTCTCCTTCCTTTGATAAAGCCAATGGTATGAGCTATCAGGCATTTGAACCTGGATTATACAGATATCTGGAGAAAGAGCGAATTTAGAGCAATGTTCTAGAGGCAGGTGGTCTTCTCTGGTACGTCTCTTTAGAATTCAGGCACTTAAGGTTGAAGGGAACCAGAAAGACTAACTTTTCTTCTCCCATAATGTCTGAGTTCTCACTCAACAGCTACCACTTAAAATGTTTGGGTGAGTGGGGGCCTCTTTTGTCCAGAAGCTCGTTAGGTGAAAAGAAGCACAAGGCTGGGAGCTCAGGCCTTGGAGCAGAGTCCTGGCTTGGAATCTGGGGCCCATTTTTCTGAGCTGCTCCACCTTGGCCACAAAACAAACTGTCTGGGTACCAGTCTCCTGGCACTGAGAGAAGGCTCATGTGGCTAGCAGGCAGCATTGGCAGGAGGGCTGGCATTGGTCCCCAGGAATTTAGGGAACCCCCTGGCCATGAACATGAGGATCTTTAATTTCTCTTTCAGAGCCTTTCTTTTCTCTCCCAATTTCAGAAATTGCTTCATGTTTAAAAATCATAGTTCTTAAAAATCCTCCCTTCTTTCTTTTTTTCTTCTTGATGACTAGAAAATTAGGTAGTTAGGAAACTTACCTTCTGGGAGTTTGTTTTCAAGTTAAGATTTTTGGGGAAGAGGTTCTTGAGCCACACCCAGCAACTCAAAGTTACTCCTGGCTCTGTTTTCAGAAATCACTCCTGGCAAACTTGGGGGACCATATGGGATGTCGGGGATTGAACCTGAGTTGGCTACATGCAAGGCTAAAGCCCCACTTGCTGTGCTATCACTCAGGCCCCTGGCAAGGTTTCTTATTGGCGGTGCATGCAGCCAGCCCAGGTTCAATCTCCTGCCTCCTACATGGTCCTCTGAGCCTGCCAGTAGTGATTTTTGAGTGCAGTGCCAGGATTAACCCCTGAGCACTGCTGGTATGTGGCCCCAAAACCAACCAACCAAAAAAAAAAATACTGGTTGCAACTTTAAAGTGAAGACAGGAAAAGGAGTTCATGTAGAGGGTTGATGCTGGGGGGGAAAAAGTCCCAAACTGATTTCTAGGATAGCAGAAACAACAAACCAACAACTGAGCTGTGCTGGGCCCAGCTCCTGGCAGACCCACCTGGCATTTTCCACTTTTTCTTTTACTCTCCTAGTCCAATCACCTTAAACCCAGACCAAAGGGGCTTGCATTGTTCCAAAATAAGTCAGTACCAGGATCCCTCCACCCTAGACACAAGAGTTGCGCAAAACCTTTATTGAGTGCTGCTAGTTAAAGCATCATTTTCTTTTTTAAGGGTTTATTTTTTTTTCTGCCAGCTTCCCTGAGACTTCATGCAATTGATTTGTTTGTGCCTTCATCAAGTTGCTTTAAAGAAACTCAAAGGCTACCAGAGCCTCATATTCATTAGCAGAGACAGGAGCAGCTTCATGGGTAAGTACCTGACTAGGAAACTCAATTATCCTGGCTTGCAACTGCCTCAACCTTTTCAGCTCAAGGGCCTGGTGATTCTTAATCAAATGAAAGAGGCTCCTCTGGCCATCCATGGTTTGGTTTTTTTCCTTTCCTTTCAAAGGAAAAGTTCAGCTGCACTTGCTTGGCAGGGCAAAGAGGGAAAGGAAGAGTAAAGGAGAAAACAAATGGGAGAGAAGAGAAGAAAACAAAATTTGGCCAGGGTGAAAGATAAGAAGCTTCAGATAAGGAAAAGTGTCCAAAGGGCTGCGGATTGGAGAGATCGCAGAGAAAATTGCATATTTGGAATAAATAAGATGATTGTTATCCGTTAGCAACAAGATGAGAATAAA
This sequence comes from Suncus etruscus, assembly GCF_024139225.1. Classification (NCBI taxonomy): domain Eukaryota; kingdom Metazoa; phylum Chordata; class Mammalia; order Eulipotyphla; family Soricidae; genus Suncus; species Suncus etruscus. The sequence goes on from NC_064864.1 coordinate 68,256,643, forward strand.
ATTTCTTTCCCACTTCCTTGAGTCACTTCCATAAATCACTTTGGATTATTGGATGTTGTGGTCTGGGAACTTGGATTTCCCCTCACCCCCCCAACTTATATGGGTCACACGCATTCTGTGGAGAGAAGTGGGGGGACAGTAGGGCTTGTGCATCTAGTCACATACCCACCCAATACCTCCTGGAAGTGATGGGAGTTTCAAACAGCATCATATCCTGCAGGACTCCTAAGCCTCCTGACAAGCTGGTGCTGAATAAATAATTGGGAAATAATGAATGAAGGGCCCGAGCTCCAATCGACAAGTGCGGGGAAGCCGATCAAGGTTTATGATGAGTTTTAGTAAGAAAATAACATTGGCACTGCACAGCACTGACCCAGCACCTCTACCAACCTGACCAGCACTGGACATGCATTTATTTTTTTGAGGGGGATAAAACTCTGTGAGCTGAAGATGGCAAGAAAAGGAGGGTAGGAAACGTTGGGGCAGGGGGGGAGGAGGGGAGGGAAATAAACCAGCTCTTTTATCCTTAGACATCAGGGAAGCTCAACTATGCAAACTGGCACTTGGTCTCTCAAGGGGGCTGTGATTGGCCCCAGGTCAGAAGGAGGCAGGATAGTCAGAGGGCCTCCGCTGAGTCTAGGAAGGGATGTCCCTTGGGTGGTCAGGGAATAGGGTTCTACAGGCCTGCAGGAGGCCGAATATCACTAATGGGAGGTGGGGATGGGGCACAGGGCAGCTGGCCAGGATGAAAAGCTCTACTCTGAATGGGAGCTAGGGACCTGTGGGGGGCAGGTGAGGAACTTTGGTCACTTTGTAGCTGAAAACCAAGAGGGATACAAGTTGGATCTGAGACTTTGGGGGCCTGGCCCCAACTAGCCCCTATGAACAGACAGATGGACTCTGAGCTCATTCTGAGGTGGCCCAGGTTGGTGAACCAACTTCCACTTCCTCTGCTTTCTCCTTTGCCTCCCTGTATTTCCTTCTCTCCTTCCCCTGTGCTGCAACCCGGACCATGCCTGGGGACCACCTGGGGTCTTGGCCCCCATTTAAGAGGTGCTTCTCTCTGACAACTGGAGATGAGTGTGAGATACAAAATTGGGAGGCCAGTCCACCCTTTCCCAAAGGGCCCTGGAGCTACCCAGAGCAACATTTCTCTTCAAGAGTAACTCTTCTAGAATTGGTCCATGATACTACCCAACATTGGAACTGGGTCCAGACAGGAGTGGGAGGAGTGTGGGCAAACAGTTGTCCTTTTTCGGTATTGATGGTTTCTGGGACTATGACTGTAATGAATCCTTTCCCAAGAAGGCATGGTAGGAGTGCTGGAGACTCAGACCAGGTATTCCTGTAAAGGGAGTCCTTTGGGTGATTCTAAATCTGCAATATTGGGGCCCAGCATGCTGGGTGGGCCTGGGAGGGCATATGAAGAGAAGGTTCTTCAGGACTCAGCGGCACATGCGATGTACACCAGAATCCCCACTTGGACACCCTTGGACCCCTCTTCCCAACTGCACCCAGCTTTGAGCCAGCACTGGGTATCTGTTATGTATGTAAATATTTTGGGGGATTACTATGTTACTCACCCTAAACTGATTGGTGATTGTGCCCTACCCTAGCATGTGACCTGGCATTCTGCCCCCACCCTAGGGTAGTACCTGATTCTGCTTCCACCATTGGTTGGTATCTGATCCCACCATTGGGTGGTACCTGACTCTGGGGGATAAAAACAAGGGTCTGTGGAAGGCTGGGGCTTTTTTGCTGGAACTGAAGCTGAGTCTTTGGACTTCAGTCTTGTCCACCGAATAAAGATAATATTTCCACGAGCCTGACTGTCTGTGAGCTGTTTACCCACCGTTTCACCTCAGAACTGTCGGCTAGACAGGGTGGCAGACTCGTGCTCCGAGCTGGAAGAGAAAGGCCTCATCCTCCATCCCTCCATCAGTCAACCTCTTCAGGGGCTGACTTGCAACAGGTATCCAAGTCAAGTCTCAGCCCAGGTTTGACCCAGCAAGCTTTGGTGAAGCCAGAGGATGGCTAAATGACAGTGCTTGGAAGAGGGGAGCCACGAACTTCTTGCTTAAACTTGATCCTGTTCCGTGTAACAAAGACAAGGGCCAGATTATCTACCTACCATATCTCTGCCAGTAAGGGGCTTGGGATCACCTCACCTTGGCCAGTGAGGGTCACCCTTATTTAGGTCACAGTGGACTGCAGGATCCCTAAAACAAGTGACTGATGCCCCTTGTTTCTCTTCCTCAATGCCCACTGCCACCTTCCTAGAGAAGAAATTCAGGGAAAAAATCCAGCCCACAGTCTACACAGCTAGTGTTGACATTTAGCAGTTTTCCCGGCTCTGAGGATAATTCCTGCATAGCCCAGGGTGGGGAGAGGGCACCAGGGAGAGTCCCTTTCTCGAATTCACATACATGATGAAGTCAGTGGTCTGCAGTCATGGGAATTTCTCCCAGGAAATGGAACTTGAAGGCCGGAAATAGTCCAGCTCACCTCAAATTTTCTCATTCTGTGGGCCAGGAAGCCTCGCAGTGGATGGGACATGCCTGGGTGCCTTGGTAGGGAATTTGTAGGCTGTGCCAGGCAGTTCCTGTTCATTATTCACTCATCCTCTGTGGGGCAAAGTTTTTGCTCCATCTCTACCTACTATGTGTTGGGGGTTCACTCAGATGCCCCACCCAAGTGCTCTTGCTTTGTGTAGTAGGGAGCTCAGGATTCTTGAGGGTCTTAACATCACCAGGGAAAGCTAGAATAAAGGGGACCAGGGCCCATGTAGGCAGAAGGATCAGGACTTTTCACACGAACCAGAGGCGTTTGCCAAATGGACCAACATCTGCTCTAGCGCAGTGAGAAAGCTGGAAATCAAAATCGATCTGTGTGAAATGAGGCTGTCATGGGAAAGCAGGTCCACAAGTCATAGCCATCTCAGCTCAGGCTGCCATGAGGAGGCCAAGGGGTCCAGAACACGGGGGCCTCTATCTCCACCCCCCACGCCCACCACCACGCATGATGTCTGTAATTCTCCAACCTCCCGTCCCGGGATTGCTGCTGACTATGAAAATGATCCCATTGGTGAATTTTTCTCTCCATCATTCCTCCCTCTTTGCTTAGCTCTGGCCCATTTCGGCTCTGCTATTCAGGAGCAAGGAGCTAATAATTGTGTTTTAGAAATTGGAACCAGGAACTAGCAGCAGCAAGTTGAGTGAATATTGAGTTTTAAACTTGTCTCCCTGTGATTTGTGGCCGTGTCACGGCAAATATTTTTCAATGTCACCGCCATCGCCAGTGCTGTCACCAAGGCCCTCGGTCGGGGAATAGGGGCCCCTGCGCCCTGATCTCAATATTAATGGGAGCTGTTGAAAGTGGCAAAGGTGATAGAGTATTGTTTAGGTATTGGGGCCAGACTCTGGCTGCGGGACATTATTATAAAACGCCGCGTGTTTTTGTCAGATTTCAATCACGGCTTCAATAACACCGTTCGAAACTTTAGGAACCTGCATCAGCCAGTGCTCTCTTTCTAGAGCTTGTGCTCTCTCTCTCTCTCTCTCTCTCTCTCTCTCTCTCTCTCTCTCTCTCTCCTCCTCTCTCTCTCTCTCTCTCCTCTCCTCTCTCTCTCTCTCTCTCCTCTCCTCTCTCTCTCTCTCTCTCTCTCTCTCTCTCTCTCTCTCTCTCTCTCTCTCTCTCTCTCTCGTCTTAGAGAGAGCTTAGATTATAATGGCAAGAAGGAGAATTTGGGGCCCGGAGAAATAGCACAGCGACGTTTGCCTTGCAAGCAGCCGATCCAGGACCTAAGGTGGTTGGTTCGAATCCCGGTGTCCCATATGGTCCCCCGTGCCTGCCAGGAGCTATTTCTGAGCAGACAGCCAGGAGTAACCCCTGAGCACCGCCGAGTGTGGCCCCAAAACAAACAAACAAACAAAAAAAAACAGAAAAAAAAAAACAAAAAGAAAAAGAAGAAGAAGAATTTGAAATAAAAATTTTTTAATTTTGAAAGTTTTTCATAATAATATCTTTATTTAATCACCTTGATAACAAACATGATTGTAGTTGGGCTTCATTCATTTGAAAGCAGATTTTTCCCCCCTGTCCTTCCTCTTTATTGATTCTCCCCCTCAAATTGTATGGGGCAGCTGACTTCCCCAACTGGAATGTAGATCCTTAGATGGGTCCTAAGGATGAGGCTTAAAAGGCATCAGGAGGGGCTTGATTTCTGCCTTTATGCTGATGATCCTGAAAAAAAAAAAATACTCCAAGGGCCCAGCAGAGCCAGACCTGGATCAGTGGGCAGAGCCCCAGGCTCGGCTTATCGCCACCTCCCCAGCCTGAGCAGGAAGAGGGAATTATGCAAAATGCAGAGTACTTTAAAAAATAATATCCTGTGCTGCAGAATTACATTTGGTTCAGGAAATAACAGGGTTCCCCGGCTTGGTTGCAAACTCCATGAAGGGGGTGGGGAAGGGTAGGAGAAGAGCCAAGATCTCCAAGGCAGGGGCTCCTTTCTACCCTGTCAGTGTAGTGCTGGGGTTCAAATTCCTCCTTAAAACAAACCTTAAAATTCCATTTTTCTCGGTGGAGGAGATAACTGGGTTTGAATCCTCCATTGCACACATTTGATGCCTCATTCAACTGAATCCAATGGTGCTGGAGCCTAATAGGTACCTA